>NC_070608.1:82830652-82990652 GCF_027172205.1 Podarcis raffonei | reverse complement strand
CCCCTCTTTCTACCCCTCTTGGAATGAACACACCACTAACTGTTAAGTAAGTTTAAAATGCTTTACTCACAAAACATTCCAAAGGTCAGATTCATGCATTTATGCAAGCAGCAGCAAGGAGAACACAAGTGGAATACAGTTGGGTAGACAATACAGAAAGCTAGCTTCAAACACGTGCTCTGAAATTGGAGCTTGCTTAGGCACATCTTCCTTGGTCAGTTACATGGTGCAGAGAGGTGGAAGAGAAGGCTTTGCTTCCTCTCTCATGGAGAAAAGGGGGCATGACCTAACTGAGTCTAGGAACACAACTCTATGAGCTTAACTCCTTTATGCACTAACTAGCACTCATGCATAGCTATGTTTGACTGAAATATCCCACAACTTGAATATAAGAAATAGATGGAATGGTACAATTGAGGTGTGTTGGGCTGTTGACATAATTGTTCCTATGCACACTCTTCAGCTGAGGAGAGCCCATTTGTACACCAGAGAGCAGAGGAAAATGAAGCAGGCTGAAAACCACTGGTGGATGGGTGCCTAGAGGTCCTGCGCTAATTGGCATGGTTAGCAACAGATGTGGCTGCTTCTCTGGTGGTGTGTGGAGCCATAAACAGACACCACACACACTCAATGCACATACAGTGGTACCTCGGGTTACATACGCTTCAGGTTACAGACTCTGCTAACCCAGAAATAGTACCTCAGAAATAGTACCTCAGGTTAAGAACTTTGCTTCAGGATGAGAACAGAAATCGTGCTCCGGTGGTGCGGTGGCAGCAGGAGGCCCCATTAGCGAAAGTGGTGCTTCAGGTTAAGAACAGTTTCAGGTTAAGAATGGACCGCCGGAACGAATTAAGTACTTAACCTGAGGTACCACTGTACTCACACATCCCTACGCACGGACATATATGTGGACACACATCCAACATATGCACTGGGATCACTGGGAGATAGGCAGGTTAAAGCCTTATCCCAATGTTCAAATGATGAACTTGGTGGCAAGATCAGGCTAGCTGAGAAGCAAATCCCTAAACCTCTCTCCATGCTATCCTGATGTAGCCCAGTTTGGTGTCCCTAGACTGCTAATAGTTACCCAATAATGCCAACTTCTGATGGTGGCCTTGGAAACATCCTCTGAAGGATCGTGATAATGTAGCTGGATATGATGTGAGGATTATTGTGGAGCTAGATCTGCTCATGAGAATTAATAGAAATGGAAATTAATAGCAATGACTAACTTAGGTTCATTTATCCCCAAAGAAGCAGATCATCTGTCATGTGATTGTTTGACTCAGAACTTGCATACCTTTTGAAAGTGTTGCATGAGGGAAAGATGATCTCCTATTTGGAGTCATGTTACTCCTTCTGCCACCTTTCTGTTAGATGCCCATACTACAAATTAAAAGCAATACTAAGTCCAGTTTAATGTAATAATCACACAACCTATTTGACTAGCAAATTAGATTTGCTTTACTTTGTTCAAAACAAGACAAAATTGTTATGTGCCAATTATCTCTTACATGTGAAGATATATAAGGCTCTGTTGTTCAATATAGGGCAGGTCCACATCTGAGTTGCCATCGTTCCATCAACGTCTCATTGTTGGATGACTTACACCTGCATGTGTGAACTGATTCCCTTTAATTAAAACCATCATATCTGAGGTAATATATTCATAATAGCAGCAGCAGCAGCAGCAGCAGCCACCCTTAGTGCTTAAGTAGTGATTTGCAGTGTTTCAGAATGCACTGTGGACATTATCTGTATAATCCTTGTAAACATATCAAGATTGTTATCCCCATGTCACAGACAGGGAAACAGAAAACTATAGCTCTCCTAAAGTCACCTAGTGAGTTAACAGCAGAAGAGAGAATCAAGTCTGGGATTTCCTCCTGGGTACCCAGCCTGTTCTTCTAGCCCCTCTATGAATGACGCGGAAGTTCAACCTGTGATGGCATATTCACACAGGAGACATGTATGCATGAACCCTTCTATGGAGCTTAAGGCAAAGGCAAAGGTACCCCTGATCATTAGGTCCAGTCGCAGACGACTCTGGGGTTGCATGCTCATCTCGCTTTATAGGCTGAGGGAGCCGGCGTTTGTCCGCAGACAGCTTCCAGGTCATGTGGCCAGCATGACAAAGCCACTTCTGGCAAACCAGAGCAGTGCACGGAAACACCGTTTACCTTCCCGCCAGAGCAGTACCTATTTATCTACTTGCACTTGATGTGCTTTTGAACTGCTAGGTTGGCAGGAGCTGGGACCGAGCAACGGGAGCTCACCCTGTCGTGGGGATTTGAACCGCTGACCTTCTGATCAGCAAGCCCTAGGCTCTGTGGTTTAGACCACAGTGCCACCCGCGTCTCTCTATGGAGCTTAGAGGGTGTTTATTTGCCGGGCCACCCTACCCAGCCCACAACAACCAATACAGCAAGAACTCCACAGGACAACACAAAACACCAGTGAGCTCCTGGTTTGGCTTAGCAATGATATTGACTCATAACCTTGATTCCACATCACTACCCGAAAACAGTATAGCACAGCAGCAATTGTGCTCTGCAGTGAATGCATTGTCTTTTGTGTGTGTGTACACTAATTACAATTTCCCTTTCATACATTTCCTCATTTACAACTTGCTTCATTGATCCCACTCAGCCAGCTCACATCCTTTATACAAAGAGAAAACAAAAGGGGAAATGCATTTTTTGTTGTTGTTTTAAAAGAGGAGCCTGCGGTTAAACACACTGAGGAATAATTTCACATTCATTTCATAACATCATTGCAGTGACACATACCATTGACAATTAACAGCAACAAAAAAGAAAATATCCTGCCACTATATAATGCTGATACTTTGCCGATTTTTTCCTTTTCTGCAGAGCTTTGACAATATAAATCTTGTGTTCATGCTTTGTGGATCTTTCCTGACACTCAGCAGTATTCTCACTAGGGCCTCCTTCTTATGTCCTATCATTCTAGGTTGCCTGAAGAAATTGCCGAAAATTCAATTTTGATGTCTCTGAGAACTGTGCTCTTTTGAAACCAACACACTTCTCATAAAACACAAATAAAAGGAGGGCTGTGTACTGGAGACACTTTGAAAGAGCAATCCAAACAATTGCAGCTTTGCCAGCAATGGGCAAGGAGAGCACAACTACATTTCACAAAGAACACACGGCTGCCACTGAAAGTCATGAAGGCGGCTCAGTTAGTTAGAGTGCAGTGCTGAAAATGCCAAGGTCATGGGTTTGACCAGATGCATATTCCTGCATTGCAGGGGTGCGTGTGGATAAAATGAACCACTGAGTTTCTCCCAGCTCTACAACACTTCTATGATTCAATGATCACTTACCCCTGCACCACTGAGGCCCCATCTGCACTACACATTTAAAGAGTTATCATACCACTTTAAACACCCATGGCTTCCCCCAAAGACTCATGGGAAGTGCAACTTCTTAAGGGTGCAGATAGCCATTGGCGGAGCATATGCCTGCGCTGCCCAAGGCGGACGTGCTCCCGAGGGGAACAGGGGGCGGAGGGTGCCCTCCCAGGGGTGGGACAGCCACTCCAGTGCATAGAGCGTCTCATGCACACTGCAGCTGGGGACAGAGCGAGCCACTCATGTGGGTGGAGCAAGCCGCCGATGGCGGACATTTGGTGTGCCATCTGCCCGTGACTACCAAGCCTCCCACAGCTGTTAAAATGAAGGGGGAAGGGTGGAATGCAACCGGCAAAGCAGTACAACTCCCCCCTTCCCCTGACAGCTTGGGGTAGGCTTGGAAGTCACGGGCGTGCAGTGTGCTGAATGTCACCCCCCCCCGAAGGGATGTCACCTGGGTCGGACCACCCCTATCACACCCCCTCTTCCTCTGCCACTTCAGAGAGTTGTTAAAAAGGTAAAGGGACCCCTGACCATTAGGTCCAGTCATGGCCGACTCTGGGGTTGCGGCGCTTATCTTGCTTTATTGGTTGAGGGAGCCAGCGTACAGCTTCCGGGTCATGTGGCCAGCATGACTAAGCTGCTTCTGGCAAACCAGAGCAGCGCACAGAAACACCATTTACCTTCCCGCCGGAGTGGTACCTATTTATCTACTTGCACTTTGACGTGCTTTCGAACTGCTAGGTTGGCAGGAGCAGGGACCGAGCAACGGGAGCTCACCCTGTCGCGGGGTTTCGAACCGCCAATCTTCTGATCGGCAAGTCCTAGGCTCTGTGGTTTAACCCACAGAGCCACCCGCGTCCCTGCAGAGAGTTGTTAGAAGGCCCCTATTCCCCTTGCAGAGCAACAATTCTCAAAGTTCCCTGGGAAGAGGGATTGACCGTAGGTATGTGACAGAAACAGGGGTCTTCTAACAACTCTCGGCACTCTTCAACTACAGGGTCCAGGATTCTTGCGGAGAAGCTACCACTGTCTAAGTGGTATAACAGGGTGTTCAATGTATAGGCCAGATGAGGCCACAGTTGCCTGTGACATCACAAATGCTTTCAGGGTATGAGAGTGTTTGTGTGGATCTCCTTGTACGTAGCAGAAACATGGTGGTAGAATGGGCTGTACAGTGGCACCTCAGGTTACGAACTTAATTCGTTCCGGAAGTCCATTCTTAACCCGAATTGTTCTTAACCCAAAGCATGCATTCCCTAAGTAGGCCTCCTGCGGCCCCAGAAGAAGATTGCATTCGTATCCCAGGGCAAAGTTCGCAACCTGGGACACCTACTTTTTGTGGAGTTCATAACACGAAGCGTTCATAAGCAGGACTGTTTGTAACCCGAGGTACCACTGTACCACTTTAGGCTGCAAGTAGGAAACATAATTCTCCATGGAAATGCTTCATGAAAACAGACAATTAAGATATCAGGAAGAAACATTCTAGATGTCTCCCTGCTGGGCTGGTTGTCTACTTGCAGGGAGCGTTTCGCCTCAGGGAGCATTCGAAGTACCACAATCTGAAGTTCTACCATCGCAGCTTTTGCCACCTGCTGCCTGCGTTATGGAGATCCAGCCTTAAACTAAGCTGTGCTGCAGATTACACTTGTAGCGCTCATGTCCTGTTTCCAGTTACTTTGCAGTCAAGGGAGACGAACTACGCTGCCAGCAGAGTCCTGACAGAATCTGGCAACCATTTCCACAACTGCATTCGTAGTCAGTGTTACTGAATTGCATCTCATGGAAACAATGTTGGGCATGTTGAGCAGTTTCATATCAGAAGTATGTCCTCATAAATCATTTCCATAAACCACATACAGTGGGTTTATAGCCACATGCCGGCTACTCATGAGAAACATAAATATAATCTGCCTCAACGGTTCTGGCAGACGTGTGGATTTCTCACATACAGAAGGAGATATTAACCACCCCCATTTTTACAAGTTTGGATATGGGAGTTCCTTGTGGGTACATTCTCTTCACTTAGAAGTGGAGGTCAAGGACTGAGACGCACAGTAACAGAGCAAAGAACTGCAGGCTTCTGAAACACAAAGCCCCTTTCGACCGTGGTGCAGAAGTTATTCTCTTGTGGCTCCAGTAATTTTGCCATGTTGCCTAGATCAAGGTGGACGTGGGACCCTGAAATATGGGCCACACCAGTGCGGTCCCAGGCTTTCAAAAATTTTCAAGGCAGCTTTGGAACAATAGTCCTGGAGAAGCATTTCCTTGAGCACACTGCGGTAATTTATTCAAAGATTAACGAAACAACCCTATGCATGTTTACCTGGAAGTAAATCCAACATGCACAGCATTGCACTGCGTGGCCTGCATTTGAATTTCAAAGTGGGAACCTAGGTGTGATCCCTACCAACATAAAAGTTACGCACAATTTTTTATTAGTGTATTGGCATTGATTAAAATGAGAATGCTACTGTGGGAGCTTGCTTTCTGTGCTGGGCCATTTCTGTATCTCCTCATGCAGTCTTTATGGTAATATGGGCTGTCAATCCTACAGTAAATAAAAGACAGAAACAGCAAGCATCAGTGGTCCCAGACTATTGAAATAAATGGCTCCGAGGTGGCTTTACTATTGTCTGTAAAACAACACATGGATCTCAGGCCTTCAAGGAATTCCAGTTATTTAGCAGTTAAAATAAGAGATTAACTGCCTGATTTTTAATAGGTTATCACCTTTCCCATTTGGCTACCCCTCTGTTTGTCCTGCTCCTTGTGCCCTGTTAAACAAGGGAAAGTGTTGTGACCCATAATTGCGGGCAGATTCACAGCAGGTTTTCGAGGAGTTTTCTGCACCACAGTGTCCAAGCCGCCTCCATCTGCTGTAGTCTTGTGTGCTTCCCACAGGGGAACCTGGCTAATTTTTCAGTCAATTAGCAGAAGGGCTGCTTTTGTTCTCCAAGTGCCCCCCCCGGGCTCCTCTTACACCCTTGTCTCCACGTTCAGATGTTGGCAGTTTTGAAATAGCATATCATGTTATTTTTCTCTGCTGACCTTTGTGACATTGTTGGCTGAATGCGATCACATGTAATTGTAGCCACTTGCATTAAAACTGTGCAATGGGAAATGTATCGACTTAAAAAAAGAAAATCAGAGAATAAATGCTGCTAATGACATACGTGTGGATAGTTTCTTTAAAGGGGGATATTAATTTGTCTTATTCTGCAGCCTGAGAAAGGATTGAAATTATGCATTTTTTAAAAAATAGGAAACAGAGCATTTTTGTTTTTAGCTACACAATGTATTTTGGCAGGAAACATAAACCTGTGTAGTGAAGTACACAAACAGAAATACAAAAACAAAAAATACAGTCAAGAGTAAAAGAATCAACGTTGTGCTCATTTGTTCTGCATGCTCATATTATGCATAGTGAAGCTATAATATAGTTATTTATTGTTCAGAATTTCAATTACATTAATTTATCAGGGCTTGGTCAAAACTACTTCCTTTAAAAGAAAAAAATGAACATGCTTGGCACTGCCTAAAGAGAGAGAGAGAGATGTAAAATTTCAGTTATTTATTTTAATCTGCTTTAGGAAACCTTTGCTGTTCACTCTGACTTCTCCTTACTTTCCCTCACTGATGTCATCGTGTCGCCAGCTCTGACAAGCTACAAAGGACTGTGACATCATCTCTCTGGCTATGTGGGATCACTCACTTGGAAGAAAGAAGAACCTGAAGCAGCCTTGGAGAGCGAGTTATGAAAGCAGCAACAGCCAGCAGACATAATAATAGTAATAATGCCACCAGTCATTTTTTGGAGAGAAAATTACTAGTGTAGACCACTGCCCCAGGGGCGGAAGTGTGTGTGGCATAAAATACACAGCTGGGTAATATTTGGTGCAGCCCTGATTTGTATGAGTTTAGTTAGAGGTTAGTCATTAATGCCTGCCTTTTGGCACACAGCAAAACCTTTCTGATACAGCGATGCTGCAAAAGAACAGTAGATGAGATCGACAATCATGCCAGTTCTTTTTCTCTGAAATAGAAGAGTGCCACAGTCTCAGTTCACATAAAGTCACCGACACCAAATGAGCACATCCTGGGTTTGCCAGAACATCTCCCGAAGCTGCTGCGGTTTCTGTCAAATACATTGCATGTCTGAATGCGTATGGACTCTACTCCTGAATGCCACAGGGACTGCACTTTGCCTTAAGAGCAAATGGCCTCCCTCCTCCCATTCGGATTTCAATGTCACCTATTTATTATGAGTGATTTCTGCCTCAGATGCAAATATTCCCTGACACGTTGAAGAGATATTCTCCACACACGCACCCTCCATTGTCATTCTGTTCCTTCTTCCGTACAATATCAAGTGAGCTTGGCTCTCTGTAACCTTCCATCCACCCAGCCTCTTGGCTATACCTTTCTATAGTTAATAAATATCCCTTTTCCACAGTGTTCAGCAATAAAATATTCACTGGGTCTGAGCTGGGGTTAACAGATTTCTGAAAATTTTATTGCATGACAGCCTGTCCTGCATAATCCCCTCAGCTGTCTCATGTTCTGGGGCAGAAACGATCTTATATGTCACTCTAATAGTCTAGAATTACACTTGTATCTCTGTCACCAGCATATGGGGCTGTGTATACCCCTAGGCCCAGCTCCCTCTCTTTCACGGCCTTTAAAATGATAACATTTGGCAAAGCCAGTTTTGACAGAAAGTGAACTCTCCTTTCCGCATTTGTGACAAAGCCAGCCACCAGAGGCCTGACACAGAGCAGCCAATCATCATACTCTTTACCGGATAATGATAGCGTGTTTCGCTCATCTTAATAACCCGCCTCTGTGCAACGGGAGACTGGAGTGCAGGTCCTCACTTAATTATACAGTCTACATCTTAAGTGCTTTATTCATGGGAGGTTTTCGGCTGAGCGGGCTTTGCCAGAGTTTGCCATTCTCTCGTCTCTTTCTCCTCCCCGTCCTCCTCCACCTCCCAGCCCACAACAAAGTGTATTGATCATTGGAAGTCAGGGAGGGCAGGAAAGCCTCGCAGAAAATAACACAACAGGGGGGCAAATTTGCTCATGCCCTCTGAAAAGGGGGCGAGGTTGGAGCGAGAGCCCTGGCCTATGGACCAACGCAATAATATCAATAGAGAACTGAATTCATTACATTCCTAGGGTACAGTTGTACAGGATGATGATGATGCATTGATTAAACAACGAGGCAAACTGCATTTATTTGGAGATAGCCAGGCATAGTTCTAAAGAGTGATCCCTGTGTTGAATTCCTCCCCCCCCCCATTGTAAGGCTTACATTTGGTTAAAAGATTGAGCCAAGGCCATACTGCGCCCTACAAACCCTTTGTCCAACTTCCTTCACTGAAATTTAACTGCCTGGTGAAGGCACAGGTGTTTATTAGGACATCCCTTAAATCTTGATGTTAAATCTGTTTCCTTCTTTATACTTTAATACAAGATTTGTTTCTAATCAAGCATTTCATTTCCTTCTTGGGCAGGGGAGGAATACATGCCATTTTGTGTGTTTCATTTAACGGGGGGGGGGGAAGCAAGTTGAATAATTTCAAAAGTAAATATGGAAATAAAATTGAGGAGCAGAATCTCACCCAAGTTCAGAACTCTTCCATCCTGCTGAGTTCATTGAGAGAATTAAGCAATGTTCAAATCTCTACTGTAGAAATTAACAACAACAACAACAGTTAAGTGTTTAACATTGGCTGAATTGTACCATAATTGTTGGTTTTAGCTTTTTAAAATGCAGGATTAAGGATTACCATTCCTGCAGCGGGAAAGAAATGGTCGTATTGAGTAACAGTCTAGGCCAAGAAGTTGTGCTTGAAAACAGATGAGTTTCTCTGCTTTAAAATTCATAACGACAGAATCTGGCAAATGTTCCAACTATTGTTTTGATAAAAACAGGCTGGAGGAGACAAGTCCTGTTTGTCGTATATGCAGAAATGTTCTTATCCATGGCTCTAAACCATGCCTTTACTTTAAAATGGAATTCCATTGTCTGAGTCACTCAGAGTGTCCATATTAACGCCAGAAATTGGGGTTCTGTTTTTGCGTGGCGTCCTGCCTGAAATGGAACCCAAATTGTCTAGGTTTAATATGATTTCCGATCAGTATTTTGATCAGTGGCGGTATTTTGATCAGCAGAATGAGCAGGAGTGTAGGGCTGACCACATTTTGAAGTAACTGAAACATCACACATCACCATTAAAAGGCAGACTTTAAACAACTCACCTGCACCACTGACTTTGAGAACTCAACATATCAGTGGCCTCACTCCACATGCTATGAAGCCTCTGGGATGTTGAGGGATCAATGGCATCATTGTCCTCTTGCTTCTTTTGTAAGTCTCACATAGTATGCAGCAAGGTTGAAGGGACCATGAGGGTCATCTAGTCCAACCCCCATAATGCAGGAATCCAAACTTTTTTGTGCCCGAACTCAAATGTGCTACCTTTCCTAGTATAGACATACTGAAAGTGAAGCCTGACAATCTTCATAAATGGTAATGGTAATGGAGAAGGGTAATGTTAATTGTGATCAAAGGTAAACTAATGGGCCTGTTACTCCCCTCTTTTACTTTATTGAAGGTGGATAGCATATTTGCCCTTCCTTAATATGATAGAAAACCACTTGACTTCAAGGTTTTCTCAAAGGGGATTGATAGATCAAACGCCTATGTCGAGGGGTGGTGCTTGAAAACAGAGGAGTTTCTATGCTTTAGAATTTAAAATGAGAGAATTTGACAAATGTTCCTGCTAATGCTTTGATGAGCGTGGGGTGGAGGGGAGCAACTCTGCTTGATACATATGGCAGAGTCGACTGAAGCCTTGCTGTGACTTTAAACTAAGCCCTGACTGGATTGCCTGTCATTTGAGTTGCTGGATTGTAAAAGTGTACCCCACTTTGGGAGAAAGAGAGGCAGGCAGGTGGGGAGGAGGAGAGAATGGATATTGCAGAAACCTCTCAAAACAGGAAGGCTTGGTGGCCTGAATATGTACCAAATGGTTAGATGGATAATGTGACTATAACTACCACTTTTATCCCCATTTATTGCCTATATTGGTGTCAATAACCATCACATCACAATTTAGAATTTTTGAGAAAACCAAAGGAAACAAGCACTGTGCAATCCAGTTTCCTTTGTACCTTTCTGTTAATATTTTGTTGTCCCGACACTTATTGATCAAGAGTTGCCTCATCTCTATCAGATTTCCAGAATGCTTTCGATATTTCTAATTCCTCATTAGTTTTGTTCATTTTGTGCCTCTGCTGTTCTTATTTTATTCTGGCATCCTTGTCCTCTTCTTTTTTTCTTTTTTTTAATATAGAATCATAGAATCACAGAATCATAGAGTTGGAAGAGACCACAAGGGCCATCGAGTCCAACCCCCTGCCAAGCAGGAAACACCATCAGAGCACTCCTGACATATGGTTGTCAAGCCTCTGCTTAAAGACCTCCAAAGAAGGAGACTCCACCACACTCCTTGGCAGCAAATTCCACTGTCGAACAGCTCTTACTGTCAGGAAGTTCTTCCTAATGTTTAGGTGGAATCTTCGTTCTTGTAGTTTGGATCCATTGCTCCGTGTCCGCTTCTCTGGAGCAGCAGAAAACAACCTTTCTCCCTCCTCTATGTGACATCCTTTTATATATTTGAACATGGCTATCATATCACCCCTTAACCTCCTCTTCTCCAGGCTAAACATGCCCAGCTCCCTTAGCCGTTCCTCATAAGGCATCGTTTCCAGGCCTTTGACCATTTTGGTTGCCCTCCTCTGGACACGTTCCAGTTTGTCAATGTCCTTCTTGAACTGTGGTGCCCAGAACTGGACACAGTACTCCAGGTGAGGTCTGACCAGAGCAGAATACAGTGGCACTATTTCTTCCCTTGATCTAGATGCTATACTCCTATTGATGCAGCCCAGAATTGCATTGGCTTTTTTAGCTGCCGCGTCACACTGTTGGCTCATGTCAAGTTTGTGGTCAACCAAGACTCCTAGATCCTTTTCACATGTAGTGCTCTCAAGCCAGGTGTCACCCATCTTGTATTTGTGCCTCTCATTTTTTTTGCCCAAGTGCAATACTTTACATTTCTCCCTGTTAAAATTCATCTTGTTTGTTTTGGCCCAGTTCTCTAATCTGTCAAGGTCGTTTTGAAGTGTGTTCCTGTCCTCTGGGGTGTTAGCCACCCCTCCCAGTTTGGTGTCATCTGCAAATTTGATCAGGATGCCCTTGAGTCCATCATCCAAGTCGTTGATAAAGATGTTGAATAAGACCGGGCCCAAGACAGAACCCTGTGGCACCCCACTAGTCACTCTTCTCCAGGATGAAGAGGAACCATTGATGAGCACCCTTTGGGTTCGGTCAGTCAGCCAGTTACAAATCCACTGAGTGGTAGCATAGTCAAGACCGCATTTTACCAGCTTCTTTACAAGAATATCATGGGGCACCTTGTCAAATGCCTTGCTGAAATCAAGGTAGGCTACATCCACTGCGTTCCCTTCATCTACCAGGCTTGTAATTCTGTCAAAAAACGAGATCAGGTTAGTCTGACATGACTTATTTTTCAGAAATCCATGCTGACTATTGGTGATCACAGCATTCCTTTCCAGGTGCTCACAGACTGTTTGCTTAATGATCTGCTCCAGAATCTTCCCTGGTATTGATGTCAGACTGACTGGGCGGTAATTATTTGGGTCCTCTCTTTTCCCCTTTTTGAAAATAGGGACAACATTTGCCCTCCTCCAGTCTGCCGGGACTTCGCCTGTTCTCCAGGAATTCTCAAAGATGACTGCCAGTGGTTCTGAAATCACATCTGCCAGTTCTTTTAATACTCTTGGATGCAGTTCATCTGGCCCTGGAGACTTGAATACATCTAGACTAGCCAAGTATTCTTGTACTATCTCCTTAGTTATTCTGGGCTGTGTTTCCTCTGCTGAATCATTTGCTCCAAATTCTTCAGGTCGGGCATTGTTTTCTTTATCGGAGAAGACTGAGGCAAAGAAGGCATTGAGGAGTTCAGCCCTTTCTGTGTCCCCTGTTTGCATTTCACCATCTTCTCCTCTGAGTGACCCCACTGTTTCTTTGTTCTTCCTTTTGCTACGAACATACCCATAAAAGCCTTTTTTGTTGCTTTTAACCTCTCTAGCAAGCCTGAGTTCATTCTGTGCTTTAGCTTTTCTGACTTTGTGTCTACACGTGCTGGCTATTTGTTTGAATTCCTCTTTGGTGGTGAATATAATATAATATAATATATTTTTATTCATTTTCCAAAACAATAATACAAATTGCACAAATTTCCATACATTTGATTCCTTTTTGACTTCCTTCAACTTCTCTGATAATCATCCGTATTTACATCTCAGATACGCATTTCTCTATTTATATTGCCATTTATCTTCCCTCCCACCTCTATTGCTTTTTAACAATATATCTCGACTTTTACAGTGCTTCTTGAAACCCCGCCAGCGTTGTTTGCACATCACATATTCTTTTCAGATATTCAACAAATTTCCCCCAATCCTCGATAAACTTTTGGTCTTTAAAGTATCTAATTTTTCCAGTTAATCTGTCCAATTCTGAATAATCTGTCAACTTCAGTCTCCATTCTTCTAACGTCGGAATTTCTTCTTGTTTCCATTTCTGGGCCAGTAGAGTTCTTGCTGCTGTAACCGCATATTGAAAAAGTTTACAGTCTTTCCTTCTTATTTCATTTCCTGTAATTCCTAAAAGGAAGGTCTCTGGTTTTTTAACAAATGTATATTTTAACATTTCATTTCGTTGTAAATCATCTCCCAAAAACCCTTCACTTTCCTACATTCCCACCACATGTGATAGACACATGTGACATGTGATAGAATTGCTGGAAGGAATAGAAGAGGACAAGGATCACATCACAGGCATCCTTGTCCTCTTTTATTCCTTCCAGCAATTTTCTAATGATGGCTTCTTCTGTTTTCCTCTCTTTTGTTTTCCAACCCCTTTTGCTCCAGAACTTCCTGTTAGAATATAAAGTGCCAATGGAAAGTCTCTGATCTGATTCTCATGTAGAAATGAATCCTCTTTACCACAAGAAATAACTTCTAAAGCTTTACTTGCAGAACTTGGTTTTTAAACATTTCGTTACAAACATTAACAGTTGTGAAACAACAAAATGCCACATTGCATATTAGTAATGGGCATCAGTCTTCTTAAGTCCGGGAAATCTCTTCCTCTGATCCCAGAGTAAGTTCACGCTTCTGGAAAGCAAAAACAGCTTGTGTGTCTCTCTGCTGTTGTAACACATACAGACAAACATCACCCAAAGAACCAACACAACACATAGCTTCCCTGTTGATAGTAGCAGAGAAGCTCAGGTTACATGAGTTAGGAAAACATACCTCGTGAGCCAGTCACAAGACTCAGCCTGCCCTACCCTAGAGTGAAAAAACACCAGGGCTCTAGAATAGGCTCCCCAACATTTTACGTACATTAAACATATAATTTAATGCTTCCACAGTCCAACTGTACCTCTCATAAGCCAGGAGCTTCTACTACAATGACTAAGTCTAAGTACCTACTGACATCAGTAGAATCTACTCTGGATACAAATGGGGAGAACTCTAGTCAATTCTGTGTCCAGGGCAGCTGTTTACCAGCTCTATCTGGTACGCAGGCTGAGACCCTACCTGTCCACGGACTGTCTTGCCAGAGTGGTGCATGCTCTAGTTATCTCTCACTTGGACTACTGCAATGCACTCTATGTGGGGCTACCTTTGAAGGTGACTTGGAAACTACAACTAATCCAGACTGGTGACTGGGAGCGGCCGCCAAGACCACATAACACCAGTCTTGAAAGACCTACATTGGCTCTCAGTATGTTTCTGAGCACAATTCAAAGTGTTGGTGCTGACCTTTAAAGTCCTAAACGGCCTCGGTCCAGTATACCTGAAGGAGCGTCTCCACCCCGATCATCCAGCCCGGACACTGAGGTCCAGCACCGAGGGCCTTCTGGCAGTTCCCTCGCTGTGAGAAGCCAAGTTACAGGGAACCAGGCAGAGGGCCTTCTCGGTAGTGGCACCCGCCCTGTGGAACGCCTTCCCACCAGATGTCAAAGAGAACAACAACTACCAGACTTTTAGGAGACATCTGAAGGCAGCCCTGTTTAGGGAAGCTTTTAATGTTTGATGCATTACTGTATTTTAATATTTTGTTGAAAGCCACCCAGAATGGTTGGGGAAGCCCAGCCAGATGGGCGGGGTATAAATAAAAAAATATTATTATTACTATTATTATTAACACCGTTTCTGAGCAAAATTCACTGTTTTGACATGGATATATAAAGACTAGAATGACTTGGTCTCAAATATTTGAAGAAGTATATTTTCTGATATCTGCTAGCCCAGGCTTTAAGATTTTGCCAATAGGCACAACCTTTTGTACACTGCTGAGGAAAAGGGCCTCCTTAGCGGTGGCACCACACCTGTGGTTCCCTTCTTCTGTGGTTGTCCTCCTCAGTGTTGATATTTCAGCATCTTTCGAAGGCAGTTTCTTTTCCCAGGCCTTTGGAACAGATAGGGGTGTTCAGTATCAATGTGATGTTTTTCAATGCTGTACCTCAGTGATGGATTGATAATATGCAATTTTAAATGGAATGGTTTTGTATTTTTAATGTTTCACTGAGTTTTTGTAGATCACCCTGAATTCTTATTTAAGAATATATTCAAAACAGAGTAAATAGATGCGTACATTCCTTTAAAATCTTCAGTGATTATTTAATATTGTGTTCCTAACTGCATGTTCCCTGAAAATAATGTCATACCATTTTTTACTTAATGTGTTGGCAATAGAGGGGAAGTGAATCATCATTGTCATAAATGTTATCCAACTAAGTAATATTCAGAGTGTGTTAAATATATTAGTTTAATATACATAAAATCTAATGCTTATATGGATTAAAGTCTGAAAAAACTTATGGAAAAGTTAGCATTTGCAAAGTAGAGAAGTTTGCATTTGGCAGGAGGTTTCACTCCAGCAGGGACGCAGGTGGTGCTGTGGGTAAAACCCCAGCGCCTAGGACTTGCCGATCGCATGGTCGGCAGTTCGAATCCCTGCGGCAGGGTGCGCTCCCGCCGTTCGGTCTCAGCGCCTGCCAACCTAGCAGTTCGAAAGCACCCCCGGGTGCAAATAGATAAATAGGGACCGCTTACCAGCGGGAAGGTAAACGGCGTTACGTGTGCTGCGCTGGCTCGCCAGATGCAGCTTGTCACGCTGGCCACGTGACCTGGAAGTGTCTGCGGACAGCGCTGGCTCCCGGCCTCTAGAGTGAGTTGAGCGCACAACCCTAGAGTCTGGCAAGACTGGCCCGTACGGGCAGGGGTACCTTTACCTTTTACCTTTTTACCTTCACTCCAGCAAATGCAGCAGAAATGCTGGATGTTTCTGTTTAAGTCTTTAGGGTAGTTGCTGACTCATCACCAGAAAGCCAAGCAGAAATTTCTCATAGCAGGAAGATGAAACCTGATAACTCACTGTCTTCATCAGCAATGGAGCCATCAGAAGCAGTAGGGACTGTAGTGGCCAATCTCTGTGATGATGAACAAGCAAATTGCTTAACATCTTTTGCTCTGGGACCAGAGAAATGAAAGTTTATTGAACTGTATTAAACCCTAAAAAGAAGACAGGACTCCAATGCTAGTTTGTTTAAGAGCAATGTGTTACTTTGTATTTTTGCCACTGCTTATTTGTAACTAGTTTAAGACTGTTTCCAGTACAGCTTTGAAACTCATTCTTGTGGTTGAGAGCAAATTCATTTCTACTGCACATGGTCCAGATCAGGGATTTTGCTTGCAAAAACTCGAACAGAGCAGACCATTGGAACCATGGACTTAAGTTAGTCATGACTATCCTAAGCTGATCGCCGAAGAATTGATGCTTTTGAATTATGGTGCTGGAGGAGACTCTTGAGAGTCCCATGGACTGCAAGAAGATCCAACCTATCCATTCTTAAGGAAATCAACCCTGAGTGCTCACTGGAAGGACAGATCGTGAAGCTGAGGCTCCAATACTTTGGCCACCTCATGAGAAGAGAAGACTCCCTGGAAAAGACCCTGATGTTGGGAAAGATGGAGGGCACAAGGAGAAGGGGACGACAGAGGACGAGATGGTTGGACAGTGTTCTCGAAGCTACAAAGATGAGTCTGACCAAACTGCGGGAGGCAGTGGAAGACAGGAGTGCCTGGCGTGCTCTGGTCCATGGGGTCATGAAGAGTCGGACACGACTAAACGACTAAACAACAACAACATCCTAAGCCCATGATTTCAGTGGTTCTCCTTTGAGTATGATGTAGTTCAATAACATGTCATCATCATCATCATCAACAACAACAACCACTCAAGAGACTAGTTGATCTGCAAATTGTTGACTGCTGTCGAACAGTGTGCTGCTTGCTGTGCAACAATATGCAATAACTGCTGCGTGAACAGATAAACTGAAGGAATGCTGAGCCAACTTTTACTTCCAGTGTTCGAAACCACCTTGAAAACTGACAGTGAGTGACATAATGGAAATGTTTAAACAAAACAAAACAAACAAACAAACAAGTAAACGAACAAATTTCTGGTGCCTTTGGCTCTTGTTCTGTTCAATACTATGTGCATCTATAGCAAGACAATTTGACTAGTTCAATGCGCATGTAGCCTGCCATTGACACATGTAGCCATACTACACAGACACTCTAATGCATTTGTTAAACTGATCAATAATAAGATTGATCAGCCTTCTACTTTACCAAGTTAATCATGCTATTGATTACCTTCGTAAACATAGTGCTTCACTTCAGTAGCATTGCTCTGTCGTTACGTTCCCAGTACCAAGAAGTTAGCACACAATAGATTTTGAAGAGTCAGTGTTATGGAGTAGAAGCTCAAAGCACACTAAAGTCTTAACAGAAACTTTTCATAGCTTGGCATGGTGCTTTGGCAGAAAATATGTCTTCCCTACATTGCTATCCTGCTCAATTACTCCGTAGTTGAGCGTGATTATGCCTACAGCTCTCAGATTGTCACCTGCAGTTTTTAAAGTTTGGTGGTTCTCATGAATCGGCCACAGTGGTTCATTTGAAAAAACGAGAAATAAGCATTTAGCTGAGCAATCTAAAATATAAAAAGGTGGAGGAAGCTATGCCGACATATATGACTCCTATTCCAAACTGTGTTCAAGACTGACTGCCATTGAGCCAAATCTGGTGCAACATGAAATGTCATTTGCAATGCAGGGATCTCAGCTAAAGCATCCATGGCAGATGACCATCTAACCTCTGCGTAAAAACCTCTAAGGAAAGAGAACCCACAACCTCCCAAGGGAGTGTGTTCCACTCTCAAACAGGTCTTACTGTTAGAAAGTTCTATGGGATCGCTTCTACTGGTATGCCCAGCGGAGGACCTTAAGGTCCACAAATGACAACACTTTGGAGGTCCCAAGTCGCAAGGTGGTTAGATTGGTCTCAACTAGGGCCAGGGCCTTTTCAGTACTGGCCCCGACTTGGTGGAACGCTCTGTCACAAGAGGCTAGGGCCCTGCGGGACTTGAAATCTTTCTGCAGGGCCTGCAAGACAGAGCTGTTCCGCCTGGCCTTTGGTTTGGACTCAGTCTGACCCTTATGTTTCTCTCCCCTTATGGTTTTGATCTATGGGCTACTTTTAAAATAAGGCTGCATTTTAAATTGTATTTTAACCTGTATTTTAAATTGGGTTTGTTTATTTTTTCTATTTTGTTTTTATTGTAATTTTACTGGCCCAGCTCTGGCCAGGGAGGGTGGGGTATAAATAAAATTTATAATAATAATAATAGTTGGAATCTCCTTTCTTGCAACTTGAATCCCTTGGTCTGAGTTCTACTTCTAGAGCTGGAGAAAACAACCTTGCTCCATCTTCCATGTGGCAGCCCTTGAGATATTTGAAGATGTCTATCATATTTCCTCTCAGTCTCCTCTTTTCCAGGCTAAACGTACCCAGCGCCTTCAACCGTTCCTCACAAGGCTTGGTTTGTAGACCCTTGACCATCTTGATGGCCCTCCTCTGCACACTTTCTAACCAATTAAGGCTGTGTGGGACGCGGGTGGCGCTGTGGGTAAAACCTCAGTGCCTAGGACTTGCCGATCGCATGGTCAGCGGTTCGAATCCCTGCGGCGGGGTGCGCTCCCGCCGTTCGGTCCCAGCGCCTGCCAACCTAGCAGTTCGGAAGCACCTCCGGGTGCAAGTAGATAAATAGGGACCGCTTACCAGCGGGAAGGTAAACGGCGTTCCGTGTGCTGCGCTGGCTCGCCAGATGCAGCTTGTCACGCTGGCCACGTGACCTGGAAGTGTCTGCAGACAGCGCTGGCTCCCGGCCTATAGAGTGAGTTGAGCGCACAACCCTAGAGTCTGGCAAGACTGGCCCGTACGGGCAGGGGTACCTTTACCTTTTACCTTTTTACACACAATACCTTTAAAATACATTTAAAGCACATTCTTTCCTGGGTACTGTAGTTTACCCCTTGTAGAGTTAGAATTCTCAGCAACCATTAACAAACTACAATTCCCAGAATTCTCAGAGAATGAAAATGCATTTTGAATGTGCTTTAAAGGTATAGGGAAGTTTTTACATTTTTATATTGTAAGCTGCCTTGGGAACTGATGGTGAAGGACAGGTAAGAAATTCAATAAATAACAATAGCAGGCACTACCACCACCAAGGCCCTCAGAGATTATTGTTCCCAACAAGGAAAAAAAAGTTTGCAAAGACGACCCTTTCCTCAGTACCAAACCAAGCATGAAGCAATGAAGTTTCTCCTCCTGGCAAAACAGTAGACATTGCATGCCTCCCTCCTCCTAAACATAATAAAATCTTAATGCTGTAATATATCCAGCTAGGCAGGTTCAGAGTGTTATATTCCAGCTTCAATGTTCTATTTATATATGAGACCACCTTCAAATTTAGCTAAACTGATCTCTCTCTTTTTTATCTCCTCATAGACCACCTGCTTGTCAAGTGCTCACTACTAATATCCTGTGACTTATCCATATTTTTAGAATTATTATTATAATTATTAATTGTTATTAGAGCATTTTAAAAAGGTGGCGTTGCTATGCATTTACTATTGGCATTGATAATAACTCGGGTTTAGAGAAAGGAGGTTTGTGGATCACGGTGCCTCAGGCCTTGACTACAAAATGGAGCTCTTGTTGCCTTGAAAGACCAGATAATTTCATTCTGCTTAAGTCAGCAGACGAGCAATATGTGTAATGATCTTCCCTTCAGCCTCCAGGGTCTGTACAACAATGGCTCCTCAAATGGATCAAGGTTGCTGGCTTCCATATAGGTTTCAAAGTGCAGCTTGGAAATCTGTGTGCAAGAATAGCATAGTAGCTCTAGCTCTAGGAATGACTGGCCTTTGACATGTTTCATTGCTATTCCAAGCAAGCAATACCAAGACTTCAGCTAAAGTCAGTCAAACTGTTTCTTACTTTCACGGAAACTCTGAAGAGATTTCAATGCCCTAAAAGCACAGAACTTAGCTGCTTATTTAAAACACCTCCTGCAAGCCTAGTTCCCCATGTCTTGTAGTTTTCCTTGAGTGACAGGCTGGTGCCTATATACTCCTTTCTTATTTTTGCAAGTCAAGTGAGTCTTTATTTCTCCCTATTTAAGAACCTGTTCCTGCCTCTCTGGGACTCTCCCTGCACAACACTTGCAGCAGACCCAGAGATAAGGATTAATGTTTTCAATCCTGCTTGCTTATTGAGGAATACCAATATGTTATGCTGAATCTGGGAGATCTCTGTAGAATAAGGTGGCAGTGGCAGATGGGGAAAAGACACAGAAGCACTTCCAGGACAAATGCTGAATTTGATCAACTGAATATTATTATTTTTAGATCTTCCAGTTGTTGTTTTTTTAAAAAAATTATTAGCAATTTCAACATAACAAATTATCAAACCCTATAACCATACATCATTTTCCCCCTTTCCCCCCTCTCTTCCATCCATCCCTCTCTTCCCCCACCAGGAACTTCCCTCAGGTCCTTTCTCTGATTTCTCAGCACATATTATTCTCTGCATGTTATAACATTTTACACATCCTCACATTATCTATCTAACATGTTATCAACCAATAAATTTGTGTATGTTTATTCAAAACCTGCCAAGGAGTCCAGTTCATTTTGTTGTCTTTTTAGATAGTTTGTACAAAGCTCCCATTTTTCCTTAAAGCCACAGTTGTCCTTGTCCCACAATTTATATGTCAATTTAGCCAACTCTGCATAACTCATCCATTTTTCTTGCCACTGTTCTTTTGCTGGGATTTCCTCATTCTTCCATCCTTGTGCTATCAAGGCTCTTGCCGCTGTTGTAACATACGTAAATAAATTCTTTGTTTTTCTTGGCAAGTCTTGTCCTACAATCGCTAACAAAAATGCTTCAGGTTTTTTTTACAAATGTCACTTAAAACATTTTTTTCAATTCATTGTATATCATTTCCCAATTGTTTTTCAATTTCTCTACATTCCCACCACATATGATAAAAAGTTCCTTCTTTTTCTTTACATTTCCAAAATATATTTGACCCGGTTTTATACATTTTTGCGATCTGTACTGGTGATCAACTGAATTTCACCTTAAGTATAAGAAACATTTATTGCGAATGAGAAGAGGTTTCCATTTTGCAATTACAGCTTATACAGAGGACCCACACCATGGAAAAGAGCTGCAGTGGGAGCAGCAAACTTGCTTCACACAAAAGAATTCACAGAGGGAGAAATAATCAGAATTCATTGAGTGAGAACAGAACGTCATTAGCAACTGAAGTCTTTACTAAACATAGAAGGGCCCAAACAGGAAAGAAGCTAGAATGTGGCAGCAATAGTCCTATGGTGCCTGAAAATGTATTATGATGTAAGGTTTCAATGCCTAGAGTCTCCATCAGATGTTGCAGAAGTGTTTATAAATGCCCGCACAGAGAGAAAAACTGTCAACTGTGAGATCTGATGGAACTGAACTGCCCAAAGTACGATGTATGACAACTAGGTTTAAGCTTAGATTTATGCAAATAAATAAATAAATAAATAAATAAATAAATAAATAATAAAGGACCATTCACAACAGCAATAATTCATTATAAGAAGATTAAATTCCTAACAGATGCAGTGATTGAACCCTGCATCAAGGGACCTAACCAATCAGGTGTTGTGGGATCCAAACGTACCCACCCACAACACAGGATTAGGTTGCCAGGTCCCAACACAACACATGCCCTCTTTAAGGGAGGACCCAATTTATGAAATTCATTTTTGTGCTTTTGTATTGTAAACTGCCCTGTGATTTTTGGGTGAAAAGCAGTACAGAAAATAAACAAACACACAACCAAATAAATAAGAGAGCAAGAGAGAGAATTTAGATATAAACACTAGAATAGTAAAATGTCCATCATATTACGTGGGAAACCTTGCTTTCTTAGCATGCAAGTAGGTTTGAGTTGAGAGTTGGGCTGGCATAATGGCTCCTGGTATCATAACAATTGTGATAGCACCTATCTTTCCTTCAGCTACTGCTGTTAACCTGCACTTTCAATGACTACAAGATGAGCAGGCCTTGACTCAAGTGAGCATGACTTATCTGTTGTTGTGTTGTCTGCTTCCCTCTACCCTCCCCAGCCATATTTTCACTTTGTCTTCCCTCAATAAATAAGGGGCAATTCTATAGCAAGGAGTCCAGAGTACCCAAAAAACATGGAATCAGCCCTGGGAAGTTCCTCTGGTAGTTTAATAATTTGCAGAAACACTGTTTCTTACTTCCATCAAAATGTGTCAGAAGTTTTGCCGCAAGGAAATGGAAAAAGGTTATTTTGGACACTTGAAGATAACAATACATAAATGAATTGGACTTCCTGAGTGAGAAAAGACGAATTCTGAGTGACTGCCTAGTAAACAACTTTTCCATATTTCTGTTGTTCTTTGCTCTTGAAATTGTTTTTGTGGGTCTTTGGACCATGATAAAGAACGTGTTTGTGAATTCTGGGTGCCCGGGAAGAAAATCTGGGATTACCATCTAGCAGAAAGGGAAAAGGCTGGATATTTCTGGAGTGTAAAGGTTAAATATTTTGAATAATTGATATACAAATAATTGGCAGATAGAAAAGCGGAAACCTCTCTTTTCTTTTAATTTCCTTCCTCCTTTGCTTTCTTTATGACTGTTAATTTTTTTATTGTACTCTATTAACTTTATACATATGTTTTGATTTCTAAAGATAAATTTTGGATAAATGAAGATACATATAGAGAGATGATGGATAGAAGAGAGGAACTTGTGAGAGAGGCAGGCCGGAGTGGGTTAACTCCCTTTGAGATATCATCTTGACATCACCTCCCTAGAAAGAAAAATATATAAATGCCACTAAATAGAAGTCTATTGGGCAAAGATTTTGCAGATCAGAAGGCAATCCAGACAGTGAACAAGATGAGCAAAGAGGGGGAACTTTGGAAATACCCCCCAAATGTTTGTTCTGCTCCCCATAATGAAATGCACAAATATTCAATGCACCCTTAGTTTCCATCTCAGCAAAACCTCTTAAACAGGCTATCCAACCATGTGATGTTTTGATTTCCCCCTCTTTTCCTGTTCCTGAAGACCAGCTTCAATGAGCTCAATTTGAGAGGAACGGGGAGTATATAAAGGCTTTTATTCACAATACTGTTTATCTGCTGGATAATCACACTGACACATGGCAAAATGAATCTTAACATTGACTAAGGCAAACTGATACATATTCAGTGCAAAATGTATTTTAAAAAGCAAGCATGTAATAAATAAGAGCTGCCTATATCTAAAGGGCTCTGAAAAAGAATGTTGGTAATTATGAACCCCTTTATAAATACAGAAGACAATGTGGTGGAGCCATTTCCAATTTGTGAAATTGCTAGGATTTACACAGAGACTCACAGGCAATAAATCTGAGGAAAATTGCATGATCGCAGAGTTCTCCGGCTTCTGTTTCACTTGGAACACTCTTTTATGCCCTGTTTATAAAATATAATGGTAACAGAATTTGCATTAATTCAAACAGCTGAAAAAGCCTCAGTTATGGCAGACTAATGTGTTGCTTATAATACCCTTAAATAAAATGCTACAATTACAGAACACTATAAAATGTTCAGAGTCCTAGGTAAGAAATCTCTTCCCTCAGAAACAGCTGAAGAATCCATGGAGTTTAATGGAGTCAAATGACAAAGGTTAAAGTACTAAAATGGATACAATAAACCCAGAAGATAAAATGTAGATATATTTTCTGAATATGGAAAGTTGGGCAGCAATTCTGCTGAAGTACTGGGACCTTAAGTCGTATAATGTCAGCCCAGTCTATTACAGTATTTTCAGTTCAGCACACCTGATGCCAAACCACTCATAGAAACAGCAGTAAATATTGTAGGGAAATTTTTATATGGGCAACAAAGGTTCGAAAGGGACATATCAGAAAAAGCCTGGGAGGCTACAAAAACCACATGGATTTAATTGAAAAATAAAGTTCGTTATTAAATATGAAAATGGACTACAGCTGAAATCCTATGCAGACTTTATCTGGGAGTAAGCATCATGGGACACAAGGAGTAAACACACACATGGGTATGCTGTAATTATACCAAAGTACATTAGTCCTAATCCAGTAACACAGTTGTGCAACTGCTAGGACTGCACATGAGGAGTACTTTTAGAAAGCATCAGTTATGCCAAATAGCTGTTTGGAAGGGAGGAGAGAGGGGGACAGAATTCAGCTCCCTCTCCCAAACAGCTGATCACACATAAATTTTCTTCTAGCCTGCCTACGCTTGGAGCTTCTGCAAGCTAGATTTGTGGGAAGTCCATGGCCTGCTGGCAGGGATTTTGTTCTTTCTCAGGTTTGCGAGACCAGGAGACCACCTGTTTACATGAGCATTTGTAAGAGCAGTGGCGTAGCGTGGGTTGTCAGCACCCGGGGCAAGGCAAGTAATTTGCGCCCCCTAACCCTAACCCCCAGATGTTGCCCCCGGTGCGGCCAGCACCCCCTGCACCCCCACGCTACGCCACTGTGTAAGAGATATGCTTGTGGGAAGCATATCTAGTCCACACCTAGACAGGGACAATTATTCTTGCAGCATATTCAAAATATGGAAATTTCCAATGCAGTTTATAAAAAACAACAAAACTTTCCTTGTGGAATGCAAAGAATCCTGAATATTTTGGAAACCACAAACATCAAATAGTAAGTAAGTAAGTACATTTTTATTTATACCCCGCCCTCCCCGGCCAAGACCGGGCTCAGGGTGACTAACATCAAATGTCAAATACAGTGGTACCTCGGGTTACATACGCTTCAGGTTACAGACTCCACTAACCCAGAAATAGAACTTCGAGTTAAGAACTTTGCTTCAGGATGAGTGCTCTGGCAACGCAGCAGCAGCAGCAGAAGGTCCCATTAGCTAAAGTGGTGCTTCAGGTTAAGAACAGTTTCAGGTTAAGAACGGACCTCCGGAATGAATTAAGTATATAACCAGAGGTACCACTGTACATGAAAACACAATCAAACAATTGATTAAAATACAGCTTAAAAATTAGAATCAGGATAAAATTAAATGACTGCCCATGAAATTACAACCATAGGGGTCGGGAACCTCAAGTATTCATCAGGGCCAGCTATCCATATTGGTCCCACATGAGCCGATACAAGGGCCAAAGAGGTAACTTACAGGGTCCTATAGAGGGGGGTCAAACTGGGCCCAGACCAAAGGCCAGGCAGAACAGCTCTGTCTTGCAGGCCCTGTGGAAGGCTATCAAGTCCCGCAGGACCCTGGTCTCCTGCGAAAGACCATTCCACCAGGCTGGGGCCAAAGCCGAAAAGGCCTTGGCCCTGGTTGAGGCCAGTTTAACCTCCTTGAGGCCCGGGACCTCCAAGATATTATTATTTGCGGACCGTAAGGTCCTCTGTGGGGCATACCAGGAGAGGAGGTCCCGTAAGGTTCTCCGCGGGGCATACCAGGAGAGGAGGTCCCGTAGGTACAAGGGTCCTAGGCCATGAAGGGCTTTAAAGGTCAAAGCCAGCACCTTAAACCTGACCCTGTTCTCCGCCAGGAGCCAGTGCAGCTGGTATAGCACTGGATGAACGTGGTCCCGCAGCAAGGACCTCGCAAGGAGCATCACCGCACCCTTCTACACCCGCTGGAGTTTCTGGGTCAGCTTCAAGGAGACAACATTTTACTAGAGTGGCTACTTTACCTATTTATAGGTAGGTAGCCGTGTAGGTCTGCCACAGTCAAAACAAAATAAAAAAATTCCTTCCAGTAGCACCTTAGAGACCAACTAAGTTTGTTATTGGTATGAGCTTTCGTGTGCATGGTATCTGAAGAAGTGTGCATGCACACGAAAGCTCATACCAATAACAAACTTAGTTGGTCTCTAAGGTGCTACTGGAAGGAATTTTTTTACTTTACCTATGAACATCAACAATGTACCTATCCATTCATTCATTTAAAATCTTTTCTGGAGCTTTAGATGGCAAAAACCCAGCAATAACCCTTCTAAAAATCCCTACAAGCTTATGATACAAAACCAGAGCCATAAAAATAACTTTGTAATAAAAAATGATAACAACAAAATAACCATCATATTATTTGGGTTCTCTGGTGACACCAGGAGTTTATATTTTTATTTTCCATCACATTTCAATCAAAAGTAGAACCCCAATAACCTCAGTGATGTTAATGAGGCTTCTCCATTAACCAGTTCAGCCAATAAGATCTGTTTCTATGAGTGCGCTAGGAATATGTGGGAAGCCTAATGTGGTGTCAGGTTTTTAAAATCTCCAAGACAAGACACAGCTAGGGGTCTGGATTTGGCACAGGCAGATCAAATCCCTAAGGGCAAGGGGCAAAATATATTCTTGAAACTGGGGTGGCAGTCAGGCAGGTTTCAGCTCAAGCAGGTAAGGAAGGCAAGATTAAGCCATGCAGTCTGCATGACTACAGAGCTGGACAAATGCTTCAGACTGAGGGCTCCACAATTGTACTGGCCAGAAGTGGTTCCTCGTCTCACCTGTTTGGGCTAAAGGTGTGCCAGTTACACCACTTTTATGGGACCATTTGTGTGGGATATTCAGGGAATCAAAGTCAGAGATGGGCAAAGTTAGAGGGATTACCAAGTAGTGGTAAGTTTAAAAAGAAAGGAAAGGAAAAAGGAAAAGTAAGGAAAATATGCAGCTACCTCACAATTAGGGTTAAGACCCCCTCCCCGCAAATCAGTCTTCGATGGGATTTTTGTCCAGCTGCACAAAAGCCTCCCGATAGTTGAGCTGAATATTTTGGCTAAGCACTAGTTCTGGCTGGGCTAAGGAGCTGCCGTACCTTCTTTTTTTATTATATAGGTAGAGCTGCGTTGTGGGAAAGATGAAGCCAGTACCCCTTCCGTACATTGAAGCTGTTTTGGTGCTTTATGGCAGAAAGCACATGGGTTCTGCAGAATAAATCCCCATTTAGATTCCTTGGCACCTTACAGTTGGTTCTTTGTCAGGAGGACCCAGAATGCTCCATTTTGTCACACAGATGCAGTCATCTCTCAACCCTTTTGATTCTAGTATGATTTGGACGATCCCTGCGGGGCCACTGTTCCACTTATCATTTCTTACCAATCAAACATACTGTGCCAATATATCATCCTGCATAGTGTGGCACACATTTTACTTGAAAAGGAGTAAAATTGATGTTTGTGCGCAGTGAACTTGACAAGAAAAACCAGCTTACCTCATTGGTAGCCTTAAATGTTAACATCCAGGTTTCATAAATTGAAGGTGGAGTTCTGCTTAAAGAAATGAATAGCAATTATATTCTCAAAGAGAGAAAAAACATATTATTTTGCTGCTTAAAATAAAATTTAAAAATTCAATCTCAACTTGAAAACCTAAGCTTCTATTTCGTATTCTACAGGCTTTCTAAAACGTGTTTGTAGTGTGGATATAAGTAATAATGTAAACACAGCGACTGATGGACCTAGTAGGGGAACATTTCCAGACAGTAATACTTCAACTGACGTCATATGGGAATGCCTCAAAGAGTAAATATTACTACAAAAATATACTAGTTCAGTTATAGCTCTTTCCAAAGGGGTTTGGGAACTGTAGTTTAGTATGAGCACTGAGAGCTTTCGCTGGAGATCTGTTGCAGTCGTATTTGTACTTAATCGGGGTGGGGCAGGAGAGTGAAGTTACTCCATTACCATTCCCATGCTGCAAGACAGGACAGATTTACAATATTTTGTTGACTCCACCAATTATATGGAAAAAAAGAAAACAGTCCAATTGTTGATAGCAACATAGAAGGGGAAAAGCTTAGATCCCCATAAATCTTCACCCAAACAACAGATTCTAATTCTTTTCTAAAAAATATTGTTATTCAATTTTTCCAAATTACAAAAATAGTTGGCGGGAACAGGAAAAATAAAACATGCAACAGAATCTTAATTAACACATTCTGAGATTATTCTCCCATATTTTTACCATTCTGAAGAACAGATGATATTATCATAGCCAATACATATGTGCATCATTAAAAGTATATTCATTCAATCCTGCTGAATATCTGATAGAAGACATAATTTTTATTCCCACTTTTTATTTCCCAAGACCCATTCTACTCCCACAGTTACTACAACAGCCCCTATTTAAGGCCAGGCACGCCCAGGGACCGCCCTCTTTCCCCTTTCCAGCTGAGCGGTTTTCCCATCCCACCCACCCTTTAGGCTTAGCTAGCTATGACCTTGCTATGGACTCCGGTTGGTCACCGCAAGGGGCCTGGTAGGAATTTTTCCAATTTGGCGCACTTCTAGCCTTTTGGTTTTTTCGCCTACCTCGTAGCAAATGTCACAACTTCCGTGGTATTGGCGGTTAGGCATTGGCAGGGGTTAATTGCTATGCAAATGAATGGGGGGAAGGAAGCACCATCACCTTCCCCCAATGAAAAGGGTAGTCCGGTAGAGGACTCTGGGGGGCGTTGCCTTGTCCGAAACCTAGGGAGGTAAGGGCCTCCGGCACGCCCCAGAGCGGTGACACCCATGGGAACCTAGTTGGCGTACTTCAACAGGACTCCCACGGCTTGTGGATAACCCTTTCCGGTCTCCATGCCGGGTAGTCGATAGGAGCCAATGCCTAAGGCCAATACCTTTCAATTCTGTAATCAATAAAGTTGTGGCCTTTTTATGCCCATTAACCTTAAATAATGTGTCCAGTGTCTTCATTTCACATGGGGGAGGGGACTTGCCACGCAACAGCCCCTGTTGTATCTTAAGGACTGTCACATGGAAGATGGAACAAGATTGCTTTCTCCTGCTCTGGAGGATAGTACCCAAACCAATGGATTCAGGTACACCATCTGGGGGAGACTGGTCTCTGATATGGTAACCTGTATAAGTGAACAATGTTATTGTTTTTGTCAGTACACAAATGGGAATGTGAGTGGGCAGGAATGTGAATGGGCTTCTTCACCTAGGGGATGATGCCCTTTTCTCTCAGTCCAGCATAAAATAGCTATGAGCCATGTGAATTCAGAGAATCCATTGTCTTCATGCAAAGAGATATGGTATGTATAATCTTCTTCATGATGAAGTTCCTCTGTCCAGACATGAGTTAGAATTTCGTGAGTTAGAATCCCATTGCAGTCACCGTAGTTAGCTCTTAATTCCAACATGTACATGCCCTTTCACAGTCACCTAGGATTAATAGCATTACAATTTGGTTTTCACTGTCAGAAGAGATTATCATTTTGATGATTATCTGGCTTGGTTCCAACTGGTCAGAGTTGGTTGTGGTTGCAGAAACACAACCACAGGTTCAATTGTTTCTTAAAGGAGGTTCATTAGATGAAGGCGTGTTCATCGTGATTTCTGGTTCTGCTTTTGATCTATTTCTCTTTTTCCACCTTCAGGGTTCTGCAGTATCTTTTTGCAACGATACACAAACACTCGAAGACGTACAAGCACATTACATTAGTAGCACAGGCTCATCAGATTAAAAATTAAGCAACCGCCACCGCTGCTACTGTCAGAGGCTGTGAAACACCTTTGAATTCCACCATTATTCCACTTGATGTCATCAGCACAGCAACGAGGTGAGTATGTGTATAGGAGACAAAACAAAAACTAATTTAGAACAAAACAAACCTGTTCTCGTGAGCTCAAATTTAATTCTCCATAGGCAGAATGACAGTGCAGTGCACTGCTGGCTCAGCTAATCAAAAGAAAAGTTGTCGCATCAATGGCTGAACTTCTGTGGTACTAAATCAAAGAATGAGAGACAGGAGCAACGAAGAAGGTTTGTCTGTGAATGCTCCCCCTCTCCCACCATACATTTATTTTATACTTTTTCTTATTCTCTATTCTTCTATCATACTTTTAAAAAATTGCTAAATCTATTGAATCCAACAGGACATGCTGGTTCACACGTGTAAACATTTTTTAAATGCCTATGGTTGGAATAATTTAATTTAAAGCACTTTGTGAGGTCCAGCCAGAAAGCAGTTTAAAAATACTAGGGTTGTACACCGGCTCTCTTGAAATCCCTGATCCCAAACTGAATCAGACTGATTTGGGTAAACCTGGGATTGGGCTGAAGGAAGTTAAGGCAGCCCCAGATTGGCCTGAGAGACCAAATCTTTGTTTGAAACTCTGTCCTGCTATGAAATGCCCAAAATCTTTCTGACGCAGCACATGTAGAAGGTGTTGAGGCATTGTTCCTGACACTTGTAAGTTGCCATCAACTCACTTCCATAAAGCTATAAGTGCTACAAGGAGACATGAACATGCTACGTTGAGATATGAAAGTTCTTTATTGACCATGCATGTGGAAATAAGAGGCGGGGAGCATGTGGCCCTCTAAATGTTGTCCCATCAGCCCCAGCCAGCATTGGTAATGGTACAGTACAGAGTGACGGGACTTGTGGTTGCAGAACTTCTGGATGGCTACAGCTTCTCCACCCCTGTTGTGGAGGGAGACATGCAGACATGAGAAGCTACTGGTGGTAGTTTAAAATCAGAGTATCGGGACAACATTCTTTCTCTCTCTTCAGGTGTATCCAGCCAAAAGCAAAAGATGTCAAGACCCTTATTGTTAAAGGACTGTAGACAATGACAAGTGTTACTGCCAGCTTCTGTTGTTGAGATATATTTTCAGCCAACAGGACAGTCCACCTGTCTCTAATGATAATACACAGGGTAAGGATAGGATCTTTCCTTGTTTGGATTCAGTGCCTGTGCTCAACAGAACAGGGATTTGAACCCTGGTCTCCCAAGGCCTGCACTACACCGGCTAGATTTAAACTAGGGCCCACTGCTTGTTCTCTTACCACTACATTGTCTAAGCCTGCTGCGATGTTTTCTTGTCTTCTGGTCACACAGATCCTCTAATGGTCCTCAGTGCTTAAAATGTCCCTCATCATTCCATGACACCACAGCAGCTCAGCTAACAGCTGGTGGCAAATTATGCAGATTGGCAGCAGTTGGTTAGCCTGTGACTATATAAAGACTTGCCATGATGAAAAAAGGCAAAGGTAAAGGGACACCTGACAGTTAATTCCAGTCGTGAACGACTCTGGGGTTGTGGTGCTCATCTTGCTTTACAGGCCGAGGGAGCTGCCGTTTGTCCGCAGACAGTTTTTCCAGGTCATGTGACACAAAATGGTTGTTATGCGGAAGACTGGAATAAACAAGCATTGATTCTGTAGTGTAAGCCTCTAGATATACAGTGGTACCTCTGGTTACATACTTACAGTGGTACCTCAGGTTACATACGCTTCAGGTTACATATACTTCAGGTTACAGACTCCACTAACCCAGGAATAGTGCTTCAGGTTAAGAACTTTGCTTCAGGATAAGAACAGAAATCGTGCTCCGGCAGCGCAGCGGCAGTGGGAGGCCCCATTAGCTAAAGTGGTGTTTCAGGTTAAGAACAGATTCAGGTTAAGAACGCACCTCCAGAACGAATTAAGTACTTAACCCGAGGTACCACTGTAATTTGTTCCAGAGGTTTGTTCTTAACATGAAACTGTTCTTAACCTGAAGCACCACTTTAGCTAATGGGGCCTCCCACTGCTGCCACATGATTTCTGTTCTCATCCTGAAGAAAAGTTCTTAACCCGAGGTACTATTTCTGGGTTACGGAGTCTGTAACCTGAAGCATATGTAACCTGAAGCGCCTGTAACCCAAGGTACCACTGTACAAGTTCTTCCTTACTATAGTTTGCTCAGCTCAGAGCACTGATATGTCCTGCAAAGTGGTCTTATCTTGCTCCTCGGGGCATGTTCAACAGCTTGGGGTATGTCACTGGCTACCTTGCCCACAAAAGATGAGTTTGACGTTCAACTTCTTGACAAAGGAATTGGAGGGGGGCAGTTAGAAAGAACGGAGAGCAGGAAGAAAGGACAGAGAACACCGACAGATCATTCACAAATGAATTGCTTGGCCCCCACCAGGTTCAACCAGCAACATGGCTAGCTCAGTCTTGTTAGCTTTGCAGAGGGCTGCATAAGTTGAAGCTTTGTCCCTCTTTAGCTCATATAGTGAAACAGCTCAGCACTCCCTCTTTTAAAAATCAAGGAGCCATGCAAATAAATGGAAGCAAACTCACAAACAAAAGTCATCAGCAAATTACTTCTCTAAATACAGAAATCAGGTTCTGTATTTAAATAATTAAAATGGGGGGGTACATAAGTACATCATCAGAACTTGCTGCACTCCCTTAATTTAAAAATTAATAATTAAACAACAGAAACCCGGGTTACTTCAGTTATTTAAACAGCCTGGGTGAACAGAAAAGTCTTTATGTAGCACTAGGAAGACCACAGAGAAGATGCTAGGTGAGTCTCCCTGAGAAGCCTTATCTGTAATCTGAATGCCACTGTGAGGAAGGCTCTCTTCCTGGTGGTTGTCCACCTCACTTTAAATGGAGTGAGGGAGGTGGGACACAGCAAGGTTTTGTGTTTTTCTCTTGCCTCTCTTTTGGCCAAACAGGTTTTACAGGTACTGAAGCACCATTAAAGTCTTCAAACGTCTGGGCACAGATGGTTGGCCACAACAAAACCCATATCCTAAATCACGTCACACTGACAAAATCTATCTGTGGCTCCAGTGAGTACTTTTTTAAAAAGCTAAAACAGCCAACAGAGCATCGGAGGATCATGGGTTCAAGCACTGCAGGGAGTTGGACTAAATGTCCCTCATAGTCCCTTTCCAGCTCTATAATTCTATGGTTCTATGAATTCTAACTATACGGATAGTTAAAGCCATGGTTTTCCCAGTAGTGATGTATGGAAGTGAGAGCTGGACCATAAAGAAGGCTGATCACCAAAGAATTGATGGTTTTGAATTATGGTGCTGGAGGAGACTCTTGAGAGTCCCATGAACTGCAAGAAGATCAAACGTATCCATTCTTAAGGAAATCAGCCCTGAGTGCTCACTGGAAGGACAGATCCTGAAGCTGAGGCTCCGATACTTTGGCTGCCTCATAAGAAGAGAAGACTCCCTGGAAAAGACCCTGATGTTGGGAAAGATGGAGGGCACAAGAAGAAGGGGACAACGGAGAACGAGATGGTTGAACAGTGTTCTTGAAGCTACAAACATAAGTCTGACCAAACTGCGGGAGGCAGTGGAAGACAGGAGCGCCTGGCGTGCTCTGGTCCATGGGGTCATGAAGAGTCGGACACGACTAAACGACTAAACAACAAATGAATTCTAGCCAAATGCGATGAGTTGGTGACCAACCAACAGTGTTTGAATACAAAACTGATTGAATGACCTCAGGTTTCACACCCATGGAGATAGTGTTCTCCAGTGCTTTTTTTTCTGAGGGAACATGGGGGGGGGACGCATACCCCGAAACATTTTGTGAATCTAATTTTGGCCTTGTTGAGGGACAGTATTTTATTATAAGCAGGAAAATGAGAGTACCTCTAAATTTTATTTTATTTTAAAAGCACTGGTGTTCTCTCTTCCTTCCCTCAACCTTTCATTCACTCTGTCCTCCTGCCCTTAGAGGCCCCTCCTTTCCACTATACATTTTCCTAGTCCTTGGACAGCCATCCATTATTCTTTCTTCTCCATATTCCCTCATGGGTTCTTGGTTTGCCACAATGGTTCTTCACTGTTTCAAACAAAGAAGAAGAAAATAATTACCTTTCTGGATCAGATCAAGGCTATTTGAGGTTCCCTATTACCCCAGCTCCCCATGGCGGCCAACCAGATGTCTCTTGGAGCTTCTGAGCTCTTGCTGCTATTGTGGATTGCTCACTTTCTGCTCTACATTGAGTTCTTCTCAGTGGAGGTGATGGATCGGGGAACACACCTAAGAGCCAAGGAGATCATCAAGAGGGCAGCAAAAGAGGAGCAGTGGAAGAGTTGGAAACAATTCTCAGGCTTTCTTAAACTTGTTTGGTTCTACAGCATATGTGACTGGATGGGCAAATATCTGTCTAGACAGCAGATTAGAGTTTAATTAGGTTTCTGCTCATTTCTACAACACAGGCAGAAGACTCTATTTAGAGGCTTTTGCCATCTTCAATGCAGGCTTATTTGTGTCTTGTTCATTTACAGCATATGCTTCTTTTCTATTTTATGTTTATCTTTTCATTCAGTTACCTTCCACTTATTTTTTTATAAGCTACCCAGAGAAATTTGTGTTGCAAGTGTTGCATGAATATAAATAAAAAACAACAACGATGAGTGTTTGTAAGGGTCTGGGAACCAAGACTTATAAGGAATAGTTGAGGGAGTTGGGTATATTTAGCCCAGAACAGAAAAGACTGAGAGGATATACAACAGCCACCTTCAAATATCCAAAGGGAAGATGGAGCAAGCTTGTATTCTCCCGCCCCAGAGGGTAGGACCCAAAGCAATGGCTTCAAGTTATAAGAAAGGAGATTCCCACTAAACATACCCAACTCCTATTTGGGGACTTCCCTGGCTTTTTTCTGGCCCATGTAGGACCAGTCTGGATTGTTAGCATTGGTGAAGACTTGACATTTTCATCCTCCCAAAAGTTTTTGATTTAAGTTTCCACTGAAATGAGGCTGCATTTTAATGCATTGTTTTAATGTTGTATTTTAATCTTGTTATTTAAGTTGTATTTCAAGCAATTGTTTTTATATTTGGTGTTAGCCCGGTCTTGGCTGGGGAGGGCGGGGTATAAATACAATTTATTATTATTATTATTATTATTATTATTATTATTATTATTATTAAACATCAGGAAGAACATTCTGGTGGTAAGAGCTGTTTGACAGTGGAGTGGACTTGCTTGGAAGGTGGAGGACTCTCCTTCCTTGGAGGTTTTAAAGCAGAGTTTGGATGTCCATCTGCCTTAGTTGAGATGGTTGAACTAGGCAACCCTCGGGGTCCCTTCCAACTCTACAATTCTATAGGAAATATGAGCATAAGAAGAACCTGCTGGATCAGGCCAATGGCCCATGTAGTCCAGCATCCTGCTCTCACAGTGGCCAACCAGATGCCTGTGCAGGATCTGAGCACAAGAGCCCTCTCCCCTCCAATGGTCTCCAGCGATTGGTATTTGGAACCATTGCTGACTCCAGCTCTGGAGGCAGAACACAGCCAGCATGAAAATGCCTCTTACGAAGCCCTACCAATCCTTTATCACTTTTGGAATGGTCTTTTGGACTCCCAGCTGCCTGCGCAAAGAATCAAACGCATATTTGGAGCAATGTGAAAGCTGGATGCCAAAGAGCACCACGTGGCATGGCTGGCATGCATGCCTAGCAATGTCTTTCAGTACCTGTGTGACCGGGGAGCACTAGTCAGCTTCTAGAAGGTGGACGAAATGTTAAAAAGTGGCCTTGTGAGACCTGCAAGTTGTCAAGAGCTGTAAAATGTAGATGCCAACAGCGATGAACTGATACAGACCTGCAAGGTCAGCTACATCTTGCTATTTTCAAATAGGGGGAAGAAAAAGAATTGACTGATGTCAAGACTGGTTAAGGTTAAGCTCTGAGAGGAGACTCTCTTCTTTTAAGTTAGCCATGTCCAACATTTGTCATTAATATGTCTGGCAACCTGATCCCATGGATCATCTTTTGCAGCAATGAAGTGTGCCGCTGAAGTGGCAGCACGAGCCTATTCAAAGATCGCTGAATCGTGGGTGGGCAGTGGCGCTGCCGGTCAGGCCCTAGTCCAGGGACACCAATTTTGCCTTTGTTTTGATGCTGTGAGCAGAGTGACAAATGGTTGGGAGTGCAATAGGATAGCCTGAGCACAGCAGCCCTTGAAACTGACCTGTTCAACTACTTATTATGTATGTCTGAGGATGGAATCCCAAATACGTTTATTCTGCAACTGATTTGAAACATCTCTTTGTGATAGTGCTTAGGAATGCCTTCCCTTTGGAACGATATTTGGCAGCCCTTTGTGAAAACATTAATTTGCGCATTTGCAGTGCCCTCAGCAACATAGTTATATGTACCCAAATCTGTGTAGCTTCATGACAGATTGGATATCCCTTTGCTCTGCTGTCTCTATGTGTTGCCTCTACCAGCATCAGAAGTGGTCAGTCTGATGCCTTCAGGAAGTCCACAAGCAGGGCATGAAGGCAAAAGATGGTGGGCGAGTCTGAATGGGGTCGATGAAGGAGCACGGTAGCGGCGGGGACGCGCCGGAGACGCGCGAAAGGAGGCCCGTCTTCACCCTGGACGAAGTGGCGAAGCAAAACACCGACAAGGAGACCTGGCTGGTCATCAGCGGGCGCGTCTATGACGTAACCCGCTTCCTCAGCGAGCATCCAGGTGGAGAGGAGGTTCTGCTTGAACAAGCTGGTAGAGATGCCACTGAGAACTTTGAAGATGTTGGCCACTCTATGGATGCCCAAGAGATGCTTGACCAATACCTTATAGGAGAGGTTCACCCGTGTGACCGTAATCCTAATGCCTCTAAGGTTCCAAACAAGTCTCCCTCAAAAGAATCAAGCTTCTGGTTCGTCGTGATGGTGCCTCTGATCCATGCCAGCCTGTCCCATTAAGTACCAGCAGAATGAGATGGCATGCTGTCAACATTACTCTTTAGCAGGAGACCAGCAAGAGAAATGGCTCCACCAGCACAGCGCAGACTGGGAACGGCGGCACACCTGCCTCTTCTCGGGTGTTTTCCTTCAGCTTCTTTCCGTACATGGTTTTTGAAACGGTTAAATGGGTACATTTTTGTTTCAGTCTTCTGGTTTACATAGTCCTAACTGTCTGCCTTTTTAATCTGCCTGATCTGTAATAAAGGACTCTCCAATTACTCTGGTCAAAAAAAAAAAAAAAAAAGAAGGCAAAAGATGCTCTATGTACCAACCACAGCTTAGCGAGGGTATTCAGAAGCACACTGCCTCGATAATTTATCATTTCTTTGTTGCATTGATATCCTACCTTTTCTCCAAGAAACTCAAGGTGGTGTACATTTGTTCTCCCCTTCCTCATTTAATCCTCGAAACAACCCTGTGAGGTAGGTTAGGCAGAGTAGCAGTGAGTGACCCAAGCTCAAAGCTTCATGGCTACATTGGGATTTGAACCCTGGTCTCCCAGGTCCTAGTCTGGCACTCTAACCAGTGCACTGCACTGGCTCTAGACATGGATATTCCATGACATTATCTTTGTTGTCAGCTATTGAGAGGCATCTTGGGAGAAAAGCAATGACAAACCTAGACAGCATCTTAAAAAGCAGAGACATCACCTTGCCAACAAAGGTCCGTATAGTTAAAGCCATGGTTTTCCCAGTAGTGATGTCTGGAAGTGAGAGCTGGACCATAAAGAAAGCTGATTGCCAAAGAATTGATGCTTTTGAATTATGGTGCTGGAGGAGACTCTTGAGAGTCCCATGGACTGCAAGAAGATCAAACCGATCCATTCTTAAGGAAATCAGCCCTGAGTGCTCACTGGAAGGACAGATCCTAAAGCTGAGGCTCCAATACTTTGGCCACCTCATGAGAAGAGAAGATTCCCTGGAAAAGACCCTGATGTTGGGAAAGATTGAGGGCACAAGGAGAAGGGGACGACGGAGGACGAGATGGTTGGACAGTGTTCTTGAAGCTACTAACATGAGTTTGACCAAGCTGCGGGAGGCAGTGGAAGACGGGAGTGCCTGGCGTGCTCTGGTCCATGGGGTCACGAAGAGTCGGACATGACTAAACAACAACAACATTGAGAGTCATGTACAGTGGTACCTCGGTTTACAAACTTAATCCATTCTGGAAGTCCGTTCTTAAACCAAAACTGTTCTTAAACTGAGGTGTGCTTTCCCTAATGAGGCCTCCTGCTGCCGCTACCCTTCCACCATTCAGATTCCATTCTTAGACAGAGGTAAAGTTCTTAAACCAAGACACTATTTCCGGTTTTGTGGAGTTTGTAAACCAAATCGTCCTTAAACTGGACTGTTCTTAAACCGAGGTACCACTGTACTCAGTCAACAGGTCTATCCTAAGCCAGTGGTTATCACATCTCAAGGTGGTTAATTGGATATGTTAAAATGCAGTTTGTGACACACTGGTTGGTCCTGGCTACTGCCAATAAATTCCAATGGGTGACCCTGAGTTCTAGTAAGTTTTCCTGTACACACTCACTGATGTTTGGGAGTTATACAACTAAACACAGCAGATAATTTTGGAAACAGGTATTCGGAGCATGAAAGAATTTATTATTTGAGGTGTGGCCCCCAAATATTTTGCTTCACAGGCTTTGGAACATTTGTTTATACGCATGCACCTAGTTTGAAATACAAAGCAAGTAATTAATGGGGAAAACCCTTTAATTATGTGTTGGGGAGCTGAAAATTTGGTATACAGAAGCTTTCAGTGTACGTTTGATGACTGTGAACAGATATGTTAAAACATGCTGCAATCTTCTTTTTAAGAAAGCAAAATGCCTTCAAAACTAGAAGGGTAATCTGTCCTTTGTGTAGTTTTGTGTTCGGTTATTTTTAATTCCCCCAAGAATGAGTCTTATTCATAATTACAGTTCATCCATAATTCTTCACTTGTGTGGAAAAAGCCAAATGCTTAATCCTAAAAGAAGAAAAATGGCAGACAAGGCTTTAGCTACCTGTCTACCTTATTTTGCCTGTTCAAAGTTGACTGCATTATGATCCTACTCAGAGTAGTTTGATTTTTTTTCATCTCCTGCACACAATTCAAGATGCACATTTTCACCCATAGTTAAGGGTAGGACCAGCCTTAGATATTTTGGTGCCTGAAGCAGAAAATCCCTGCTGGTTTGTGAGCCTGCCAGTGACCCAGGACATTCTCGCAGATGATTGCATGGAGCCTTCTGACTGTCTGAACCGGGTGTAGTGCCAACTATAAATCTTATTGAAAACTCTTAACCAGGTGTTGCTCTCACAGAGAAAGCCAAAATAAACCATTTTGCCTCTGTTGAGTGAAATATATTAGCTCTCCCTGGATTTATTAGCAGTCAAGTTCGGCCAGTTTTAAAAGTTTAAAATTTACACCTGTTGAACATACTTATGCTAATGCATCATATAATCCCATAAGTGGCCCCAAAGCCAGCAAAACAAGCATTAAGAATGTCAGGGCTACCAAAGGCACTGAAAGAATAGCCCTGTTGGATCAGGCCAAAGGTCCACTGTTCTCACAGTGGCCAATTAGATGCCTATGACCCTGTTGAAGTTTGGGGAGTGCCTTTTTAGAATGATGTTAGCATGGGGTCCCTAAAATTGTCTCTGATTCTCCAGGGTTCTGCTCCCTCCTCAAGATCTCTAGAAGTTAGATCACCTCCCTTCTCCACCCCAGCCTTCTCTCTCGGTATGTACCGTGGATGTAGTTTGTCTTTACCTGCATGCACATGACTAGTAATGCATGGCCAAGTATTTCACACACTGCAGGTGCCAAGGTATATATTGAACTCCCCCTATATTTTGGTTAAATTACTGTTCTTCTCAGTTGTGAGTCTTTGGAACTCCTTGTCCCTGGGATTCATCACCTGCTTCATTTAGATGGCTGCTAAATACATATATATTTTTTCTAGATTTTAATGTAGTTGATGCTGTTCTTTTCCTGCTGAATGGGGACTAAATATTAAGCCAGCCCATTTGTCTATCTCACTCAGTATTGTTCACTGTCATGGACTAGCTGGATGCAGAGAAGTGGTGGGAGGCACTAGTTGGAGAACTCCCAAGGAAACCTGCAGGAGAAGAAGGCTCAGAGCCAGGGGGTTGGTGGTGGGACAATGGTGAGTGGTCAGAGGGAGAAGGAGCAGGCTGGGAGGAGGAGGTGTCAGAAGCTGAAGAGCTAGCAGGGTTTAGTGAGCAAGAAGAAGCTGTCAGAGGGCAGTGCAGACTCAGAGGCAAGAGAGGAGGGGGACCAGGAGACAACGATGAAGCAGGCTGCTGAAGAATCCAGGGAGTCTCCCCCTCCTGCTGTGAGCAGCTCCCTCCCCACTGGTCTCCCAGAACATGCAGAGAAATGAAGAGGGTGGAGCAAAGAGAGACAAGACAACAGAGCCTTACGCTGCTGGGGAATGACCATGGGGAGGAGCCTTAGAGAGTGGTGGAAAGGTGAGGACCTTCAGTCTCCACAGTTGCCTCATTCGGGCAAGTTCTACTGGGAAGGACTGCTGTGACCACTAGGACTGAGCTGTTTTGGTGCTTTGAATAAACCGTCAAGTTCACTGACATCAGGTGCTGTATTGTTTTATTACTGACCAATGCCTGATTCCAGCTCCAGCTCCTGAAAGAAACACATATTAGCAGCCTCTCTCCAGGGATCCAGACAGGAGCTTCTCCTAGTTCTATCTGGAGATGCCAGGGATTGAATTTAGGACATCCTGCATGCAACGCAGATGCACCATCACTCAGCTGTGATCCTTCCCCTTACCTGTAAGACAGCTTCAATATTTTATTATTTAGCTTCCTGCTTTGCAGTGTTTTTGTGTTTACTGTTTTACAATGCTGTTAACCACCTTCAGAGTCTTAGACTGACATATGGGATGCATTGTATACAACTGGTGTCTGTCGACTGCTGGAATGCTTTCTGATCGTGTGGATCCTTCCACTGGCAGAGTAGCGATCAGGGTGATGTTTGATGATGCCTCCTCTTTGCAGCCCCCTTCCCAGTACTTATCACACAGTTCCAAAGAAGATTGGGGAAGCAGGGACTTACAGGGGAAGGAGGAATTGTGGAAGATTGCCTCAATCTCCTTTCTGTTTATGAAGTCTCTGCTGGGTCAGTCTTCTGTCAATGGAGGGACACCATTTGGATATGACCCAATAAATATAAAACAATTATAATAGTATACCTTTAACTCAAGGAGGGACGCGGGTGGCGCTGTGGGTTAAACCACTGAGCCTAGGACATGCCGATCAGAAGGTCAGCAGTTCGAATCCCCACGATGGGGTGAGCTCCCGTTGCTCGGTCCTTGCTCCTGCCAACCTAGCAGTTTGAAAGCATGTCAAAGTGCAAGTAGATAAATAGGTACCACTCCGGCGGGAAGGTAAAAGGCGTTTCCATGCACTGCTCTGGTTCGCCAGAAGCGGCTTAGTCATGCTCGCCACATGACCCGGAAGCTGTACGCCAGCTCCCTCAGCCAATAAAGTGAGATGAGTGCCGCAACCCCAGAGTCGGCCACAACTGGACCTAATGGTCAGAGGTCCATTTACCTTTAACTCAAGGAGTAGACCTATTCAGGATTGCCCATTTATAGGCTTGCACTATTTACGTGTACAGGATTGCTGCATTTTTTTTGTCAACCACTTAGAGGCATTTTTCTTTTCAACCAAGCGGTATATACTTTTTTTTAAAGAAATAAAAATGAATAAAATTTCACCATCATACCAGGAAAAATGATGTGGAATCCCCTTTATTTCCACTTCTTATTTTGATGGCTGCTTCTTTATGGATTTGTGAAAATTATGATTTGTTCTTCAGACATAGGAAAAAATTCTTCGGACATGGGAAAAATTCCTCCCGCAGCTAAATATCAGAATCACATAAAGAACCTTTACTTACCCTACTCAGACTTCTCTCTCATAAGAAAAGCTGCCCTTTTATCACTTACCATTCCGATTAGTGAAAGTTGCAAATGCTTAGAGACTGGGTCTCACAGGCTGGAGAAACATAAGCATTGATTTAGCTTGCCATCCCTTGAGGGGAAGAAATAAACTGTAGGGCTAGAAATGAAACAGAAGATGCAGAGATGCTCAGCTTTCAATTTGCCCATGATCTTGCTGTGAGGGGGTACACAATTTTCTGAATCATAAAAACACACCCATGATAAAGGAATCTGACAACAACAACATTCTGTCAACATTTTCGAATGCTAACTAGTTGTTCACTTGCTACCACTGAGCCAAACTGTTCTACGTGCTTCTGATTTAATTTGCTGAATTATCTGTGCAATTGCTTATCCGTTTGTTTTAATTAAGGTAACTGAAAATATTTAACTAAGCTAGAGACTTACTTGAAATGGAGTAATAGAAAATTAGTTTCAGAAACCACCAGCAGCAACAAAGCAAGAAACAGGAGCAGAAAGAATTAAGGATACCCAATCATCTTCCAAATTAATCTAGCTAGCTCTTCAGATGAATTGATTTCTGTTCTGTTATTTACTCCAATTTTGATCTTTCACATTGCTTGACCTCAGTGATCATTGAGTAGAATGAGCAGTTTAAAGGAATCTAGCTCTTTAAGGTTTGTGCTCTTAATGAAAAAAGGAAAATGAATCTTTGAAACAGATCCTTGTTACTTATTATTTTAAGATGTTTACAATCTCATATTGGAATTAAGTCATTCCCTGGGCTTGGAAAAGGGAAGTCAGGTATTTGCCCCTGGAAAACGAGTCATAGATTGGGAAATGATACAGCTTATTTTATGATCAGCATATTTTGAATAGGAGTCAAGAAGGACACTCTAAGGGAGTATTCATGTGAATTTGCTCACCTTGGTTGTGCTATGAAGCAAGTACCATTTGTGTGGACAGGTGGAGTCCCCCCTACCCCAGGCGACCCCGGAGTGGAATAATGGCTCAAGACAAGGTGCTATGGGATTAAAATTGGCCACAACTTTATTAAATTTCAGATGTAGGGAGACCTTGGCGCAGGCATTGGGCGTTTATCCTTCCCAGTCCCCAGCTGGGGATCTGGGAGACATCAGGGTTATCCAGAATGTGTGGGGATTGGGCTGGCTCTGGAGAACATATGTTCAAGCAGAGAGCCTGCCCCCCATTTCACCACTGTTGGTGGGAAAAGCAATGACAACCTCTTGGCGTATGGCCAATGCCTCCCCACAAGACCCCTTTAATGGGGAACCCTGAGATCACTGCCACAAGAGGGGCATGGGTCACCCCCTTTAGGAAGATAGACTAAAGGATTCCGCCCAAGGCCTGAAACTGCCAACGTTGTGACGTTTTGCTATGGGGAAGGCAAAACCTGCCAATGCAGGAAAATTCCTTTCCGGCCCTTCAACAGTGACCCTTACGTAGCAGCACCTGCGTACCTGTGGAAATGAAGTTAACCTGCAAAAGACGACTTGACTGAGGGAGGGCAGGGTGGGAGAAGCTCTGGAGCCAACTGACGCTTCGCAGGTAAGAGTCACCTTCTGTTGTGTGGGCAGGGTGGTCCCTCCCCTTACCTGGCCGATCCCCTGGCAACGCCTCCCCAGGCGGGATTGGGCAATTGGCTGAGGTTGGCGGAGACCTCCTGGTATCCAGCCTGGGGAGGATCATAGAATCATAGAATCATAGAGTTGGAAGAGACCACAAGGGCCATCGGGTCCAACCCCCTGCCAAGCAGGAAACACCATCAGAGCACTCCTGACATATGGTTGTCAAGCCTCTGCTTAAAGACCTCCAAAGAAGGAGACTCCACCACACTCCTTGGCAGCAAATTCCACTGCCGAACAGCTCTTACTGTCAGGAAGTTCTTCCTAATGTTTAGGTGGAATCTTCTTTCCTGCAGTTTGGATCCATTGCTCTGTGTCTGCTTCTCTGGAGCAGCAGAAAACAACCTTTCTCCCTCCTCTATATGACATCCTTTTATATATTTGAACATGGCTATCATATCACCCCTTAACCTCCTCTTCTCCAGGCTAAACATGCCCAGCTCCCTTAGCCGTTCCTCATAAGGCATCGTTTCCAGGCCTTTGACCATTTTGGTTGCCCTCCTCTTGACACGTTCCAGTTTGTCAGTGTCCTTCTTGAACTGTGGCGCCCAGAACTGGACACAGTACTCCAGGTGAGGTCTGACCAGAGCAGAATACAGTGGCACTATTACTTCCCTTGATCTAGATGCTATACTCCTATTGATGCAGCCCAGAATTGCATTGGCTTTTTTAGCTGCCGCGTCACACTGTTGGCTCATGTCAAGTTTGTGGTCAACCAAGACTCCTAGATCCTTTTCACATGTACTGCTCTCAAGCCAGGTGTCACCCATCTTGTATTTGTGCCTCTCATTTTTTTTGCCCAAGTGCAATACTTTACATTTCTACCTGTTAAAAGCCAGCCTGAACTAGTAGGATCCGGGGGACTGTGCACGACCACGCAAAAGGCACTGCCCTTTGGATGTGAGGAGCGGTCATTTCTGCAGATGTTCTCCAGCACAGAATGAGGTTCTGCACATGTGCAGACAGCCCTTAGCAGACCAGCTGCTCAAAGCCAGCTGCCTTTGGGGTTCATGCATGTGCAGACATTTTTTCATGTCCTGAAAAAAGCACTAACACTTGTTTCTGCATTTCTTTCTCTTTCTCTTTCTCTTTCTCCCTGCTGTCCCCCACTCCTCAGATCTTGCAACCAAGCAAAAGCATGCACACTCAATATAAGTTTAAATGGCAGATGTTATTCAGTATCAGACTTATGTTTTACCTACTGATCTTTATTTTTTACTCCTGTGTGAGGCCAAAGTTTGACACCCTCTTTCCAAAGCCAGATAAGAGGTGCTGGGCTTTGGGAAGAAATTGTGAGGGCTCTGGCAGGGTCCTAGAGCCCTCCAACTTCCTTCCCAAACCTTGACAAGCGCTTGCCCAACCTTGGGGGGGGGGACTCTAGCACCCTGTCAGAGCCCTCACACCTCCTTCCCGAAGTTGGTTTCAGTTTCTCTTAATTTCTCTTTTTTTCCAAGCTAAAGTTCAGTTCTCCAGATTTATCATTTTACTTATTTTTTTTTATAAAATAAACTATTATGAAGATTTGCTAGCAATTTAATCCCCATTTCTCCCAATATTTGCATTTTTGTATGCAATTTTGGCAAATATGTATATTTTTGCAAGCATTTCCCCTTGTTTTGTATGTTCATGAGTGCATTTATGCACTTTCCACATGTTGTGCACACTTGAGACATAAGATTTGACTGGAGGGCTGCAAAATTTAGAGAAGTATGGATTTTGAAGGATGGTTGTGTTTTAGTCCATGTATTGTTTTGGAAGTTTCTCCTCCACCCCCATCTGGAGCAACACTTTGGGGGGAGTATGGCAGAAAATTAAAATGATCTCTCTAAAGTGCTCAAGGATGCCACATGCTGGCTTTCTGAATTGGATAATCTTGATTCTGTCATGAACTCAGGATCTGAGTTGGGTCAGTATCTCCTGGACTCAGTGCTCCTCTTTGCCCATAATATGGAGTTAGTAACGGTGGCCTACCTTACAGAATTGTTGCACAGATGTGAAAGAACATTTATGTGAAGCACTTTGAACATTCTAAAGCTCAACAGTTGCTATGACTACATATCTATATATCTGCCAATCTATATCTTGCCTATCTATCTAGAGAAAATTGGCTGGAATGAGGAGGCGACGGAGACTTTGCATCACCAAGTGACCACCTAGCTTTGCGGGTGTCTGATGCTTAACTGTACGAGTATTATATAGATATAAGCCCTGTGACTGGTTTCGTGTGTGCGTGGCATGGAAGAGGGCGGATAGTAGTTACAAATTACCATTACGGCGCCGCGATGCAGCGGCTTAACTCAATTTAGCAACCAAGTCAATGTTTTGCCAACAAGCTGCCATCAGGACACTGTGCCTTATTAAAATCCCAGCCGCGCTCGGGTACTGACTTTGAGAGGTTGGTGGGGGCTGCAGCGGAGAGAGAGGATTGGGGAGGGGGAGAAAGGTTAAACTGCATATCAAGTACTGAAGGGAGCTGAAAGGATGTGGAGCCCAATTAAACCTTCAGCGCAGCTCTCGCTCATAAACACTTGCTCCTTTTATTCCCCCCGGATCACATTTCCGAGGCATTTCGAGAGGGAACCCAGCAAGAACCTTTTCATGAAAGCTCTGTTATTGAGCCTCAGGTCCAGCCCAGTTCTTCTGGGTGAGTGCCTTCTTACTCCCTCTCTATTAATCATCCTCTGGCCTTGCAACACCTGGGACTGACTTCCACCCCCACTGTTGCTATATCAACGCTATTCCCTGTTGATTTCCTCATTTTCTCAGCCCAGGCTAGAATGACCTCTTTAAAATTCTTTATAAACGTCAGTAATTGCTGCATCAAACTTCAATTCATTACTTTCCCGGGCCTCATGTATTTTGATGATATGAAAGTTGACCACATTTACATGCAAATTGAAGTTTTTTTATATTAATAAGGGCCAGTAAAAGGAGAAGGCTGCCTGGGTAATACTCCATTATGACTTTTAAATACATTTGCCCGTGTTTCGCCGCTCGGCATTAGCGTGGTCCGGCCACGAGGAAATCATGTCGGCCTGATTGCAATTTTGTTTTCCAATTGAAAGTACAATTTCATCAGGTTCCCCTGTCATTTCTAATAACGGCTTAAGTTTGTTTGCTAAATTGAAGAATTTCTCCCAGTCGCTGGTTGGGCAAGAAAACAGGTGAGCACCGGCAGCTGTTCTCCTATGAAGTGCATCATTATGAACTACCACCAGAGCCAATCCTACAAGGGTTTGCAGGATAAAAGGAGCAAGATGACTGATGGCCCGGCGCAACGGAGATTCGTTCTTTTTAAACATGTTAACTTTTAATAGAAAACTTTCGCCGGCCCAACAGGGTTTTTATTTATTTATTAATGCAGTGTTTATAACTCTTTGTGTCGGAGCAAAAAACCAACAAAACCATACAGAACCGTATGAAGAGCAAGGCAAAATCTGCAACGGTGCAGAAAATCTGGAATGGATATGTACACACTTATATGAACACTTAGGGACACGGGTGGTGCTGTGGGTTAAACCACAGACCCTAGGACTTGCTGATCAGAAGGTCGGCGGTTCAAATCCCTGTGACGGGGTGAACTCCTGTTGTTCGGTCCCTGCTCCTGCCAACTTAGCAGTTCGAAAGCATGTCAAAGTGCAAGTAGATAAATAGGTACCGCTCCAGCGGGAAGGTAAACGGCATTTCCGTGTGCTGCTCTGGTTCGCCAGAAGCTGCTTAGTCATTCTGGCCACATGACCCGGAAGCTGTATGTCGGCTCCCTCGGCCAGTAAAGCGAGATGAGTGCCGCAACCCCAGAGTCGGCCACGACTGGACCTAATGGTCAGGGGTCCCTTTACCTTATATGAACACTTGCTCATGAGGTGGATGGGCTCCTGCTTTCATTTTCTCTGGCCGCAGCCCCCACGGCCACCACATTATATACAATTCCAGGCCATCTCCCCAGCCTTCTGAAGCAGCTTTTTAGGGGATATAATGGAAGCTAGTAATAGGATAGTGACGCGGGTGTTCTTGTGGTCTAAACCACAGAGCCTAGGGCTTGCTGATCAGAAGGTTGGCGCTGCTCTGGTTCGCCAGAAGCGGCTTAGTCATGCTAGCCACATGACCCGGAAGCTGTATGCTGGCTCCCTCGGCCAGTAAAGCGAGATGAGCGCCACAACCCCAGAGCTGTCCACGACTCGACCTAACGGTCAGGGGTCCCTTTGCCTCTACCTTTAGTGATAGGATGCCCTGTTCACACAGAAACACAGGCCATCTTAATGATCGTTCTGTACTGTTTTGAACCATGTTTCACAGTTGCACACTGCCCCTGATAACAGTGCTGGATTTACATATACAGTAGGCTAAACAAGCTTTAGCTTAGGGCCCCACTCTCTTGGGAGCCCTCAAAAAAATGTAAAGGAAAAAAACCGGAATGTCCATTTCCAAAATATAAGATAAAAAACAAATAAAATAAAGCCTACATGTGTTGTGTATGGACCTATTAGGTCCATCCATTACCATATAGCATATATTCAACACAAAAACAGTGACAATTTGTTGTTGACGAAGGACAGAAGGACATATAAAGGGCCCCATTACCTCCAGTAGCTCAGGGCCTCATCATACCTAAATCTGGCACTGTCTGATACATAGAAATGGCGGAATAGAAATATTTTGCAACTGACTAACTAAATGAGCTCCTTTATACTTATGCTTCATCCACCTCAGTATTGTCTACACTATGGATGGAAGAATTTGTTGGCTCCAGTTCTCTCAGTTTATTTTCATTTTTCCAATCTTAAATCTTTCCAGTCTCCACATTTCTGCAACAATTTGTGAATATTCTCACAAGCACGTTCATTTTCAATGCACACTTTCTCCCAAGGCATGTCTGCTTGTGAATATTGTATTGAAAAAATTGGACAATTGTGAATTTCAAAGGATGAACACACACACACACACATACACACACACACACACACATCCTGCATTAAAATAGCCCCTCAAATAAAAAGTACATTGGAGATAGAGACAGGGAATAAAACACAACCCTCCCCCCTCAATCTACCCACGCAATTTAATAAATAAATGAAATAGTCTTGGCCTGTAGTGTGGATATTTCAAATTGCAGTTTCCTTATGGGACAATGCGAATAGTGGGCAACTTGGATCTTCATTCTCCCAGTGATTTATTAAGTAAATCGTTTTCAATCTGCGATGAAATCAGTGGTAAAAAACAACTGCTAGGGTGGGCCTTCCCTCTGCCTGAGACGCTTAAAATGGCAAGCTTGTTGCTAAAATGTAATGATAAGTGGGACCTGTGAAAAAATGTTCCAGCCTATCCTCTTTCCTAAAATGAGTAATTCCAGTGCTTTTTTTTCTTAAAAAATGTTTAGGGGTACAGTGGTTCCTTGGGTTACATATGCTTCAGGTTACATACTCTTCCAGTTACAGACTCCGCTAACTCAGAAATATTACCTCGGGTTAAGAACTTTGCTTCAGGATGAGAACAGGAATTCTGCAGCGGCGGTGTGGAGGCAGCAGGAAGCCCCATTAGCTAAAGTGGTTCCTCAGGTTAAGAACAGTTTCAGGTTAAGAACAGACCTCCAGAATGAATTAAGTTCTTAACCCGAGGTACCACTGTACTCTCATTTTCCTACTCATATTGAAATACTGCCCCTCAGTGAGGCCAAACTTAGATTCACAAAATGTTTAGGGGTATGCGTATCCTTGCGTACCCCCAGAAAAAAAGCACTGGGTAATTCTATTCAGGTTTCCTGCCAGCTATCCTTCTAAGAAGGCCACTCCATTACAATTCCCCCTTTATTTTTTTCTTTTCCTGCCTACTGTCGCTCTATATTCCACGCCTCCTCTACATTGCTTAGTTGCAGTGGACTAGAATCATTATTGCTATTTTTGGAAGGTGTGTCCATTAGGGTGATGATTGTTTTTTTTAACACACTTTTTGCAAATCTTGGTGTTAATACTGATACTTTCATCTTATTTAATACTGATACTTTCATCTTATTTCCAGTGGTGCCATTCTGACAACAATCATGGCATCAATACCTGAATTCTCTATTAGATGGAGTGATATATAGAGAGGCTGATAGATGATAAATAGATAGATGATAAGAGATAGAGATAGAGATAGATGATAGATAGAGATAGATAGATAGATAGATAGATAGATAGATTAGATAGATAGATAGATAGATAGATGATAGATAGATAGATGATAGATAGATGATAGATAGATGATAGATAGATAGATTAGATAGATAAGATAGATAGATGATGATAGATGATAGATGATAGATAGATAGATAGATAGATGATAGATAGATGATAGATAGATAGATGATAGATGATAGATAGATGATAGATGATAGATAGATGATAGACCAGAGGTCAGCAACCTTTTTCAGCTGTGGGCTGGTCCACTGTCCCTCAGACCATGTGGTGGGCCGGACTATATTTTGAAAAAAGAAGAATAACAAATTCCTATGCCCCACAAATAACCCAGAGATGCATTTTAAATAAAAGCACACATTCTACTCATATAAAAACACCAGGCAGGCTCCATAAATAGCCCAGAGATGCATTTTAAATAAAAGGATACATTCTACTCATGTAAAAACACGCTGATTCCCGGACCGTCCACGGGCCGGATTGAGAAGGTGATTGGGCCGCATCCAGTCCCCAGGCCTTATGTTGCCTACCCCTGTGATAGACAGATGGACAGATGGAGAGATAGATATTTTTTCTTTAAGAATAGCAAGTTCTGCAGATAATCTTTGCTTTCCCAAACTATGTAATGAGTCACAACTCTTATAAGATCATTTTCTCCCTGTGTGTGTTTGTGTGTATGTGCGTGCACACACACAAAGACACTGATTGCCTTCCAGTGTGTAAAACTTGAAATTTCCTTCCTATTGTGGTTCATTTTCTTTTTAAAGCCAGTCATTCACTCCTACTTTTTCACTCACTTGAAGATTAGCTTTATCTCTGAGTAGTAAACAATGTAAGTCGTTCACATAACTCTCCGAGCCACTGCATTGTAACATCAATGGCCTGGAGCGTGTGGCTTTTCCTTACGACGTTTCAATTTAAACACTACCGCACTGCAGCATTGTCACATCTCATTTACACTGTGGGACTCAGTGGGAGACAGGGATCATTACGTGGAGAACATTGAGGAAAAAATGCATTACACTCCGATCATAACCATAAAAGTAACTAAAGAGAAGGAGACACATACAGACGCACTGGCGGTCGATGTAATAAAACAGAATAAGCAGTGCATCGGAAAAAATGTAGGAAGGTGGAAGTTTAGAGAGAAAACTGGCCACTTCACTAAAATTGTCAAGCTTGAGTCAAATGATATTACTGCTGACACCTCTGGCTATATAGTACATTGCTTTGAGATTCTGTTTCTTCACTTTTCTTTGGTTATCACAGCCAAGGCAATTCTCTTGTGCTTTGAATGCTGAAATTATCATCCTTTATGCTGGGTTTCCCCTTCTCCCCATTCTTATTTTCTCTGCTTGCTCACCAGTGGTTTGGGTATGGGCATATATTATGCAGACACCAGTTGTACGAGTTGTATTGTGTTCTTGTTTGGTTCAGACACAGGGACTGGTAAAGCCCAGTCAAACTTGAGAATATAGATAGGGCACTGCTCTGCTTTGTTACAGCTACAGTACGCAACTATTTCTTCACCCCATAATTCAAAACAACAACAACACACTTCTAGGCATGTTAGAATTGGATTCAACGCTCTACCCCAAATATTATTTTCCTAGTTAATTCACTATGACCTGGTTCGTACCACAGAAAAGGTTCTTCATATCTGTGGGGTGGGTGTATGTTTCAACACTCCCCTCAGGCCTATGACACAATGCATGACATGGTCTGCCTTTGTGTGTACATCTTTTCCTGCCCTCCCTGTTTATTTTTGTAAATAAAATTTTATTAATTTTCCACAGTTACGTTTTCACAATTAAAAACAAAAATTAACTCACAATTCTGCCAGATCTAGATTTTCACAAAGCTTCTCTTTGAGATTCTTTGAATCTCTAGACTTCCCTCCATACCCTCTTCTGGTTCCTTATATAAACAAAGTTCTGCTGCATTTCCATACTTATACATTTCCAATTATTATTTCCCTTCATTTTATCTAATTTTCTGCTAGTTGCAAGTGTTTACTTAAAATCCTGCCAATGTATCAACTTGTTTACAAGTATTTTTGCATAGAAACAATAAACGATTCCCACTCTTTTTTAAATTTCTCGTTGTCATAGTCTCTGAGCCATCTCTGCAAAGTCCATTAGCTTGATTTGCCATTCTTCTTCCTAAGTGTCTTTTCTCCCTTCCATCTTTGGGCTAACAATTTTTGAGTGGCTGCTGTAGCATAAATAAATATTTTCTTCTGTTCTTTGGGGAATTCAGTCCCTATCAATCCTAGTAAGAAAGCTTCTGGGTTTTTTAACATAAGTTATTTTAAACATTTTCTTCAGTTCATTATAAATCATTTCCCAGAAGCCTTTTAACAACCGTACATTCCCAATACATATGATACAACGTACCCTTCACAGAGTTACCAATGGGATTTTCCCCCATCCCCTTGATTTCTTCATGGCATATATCTCTGACACAATTCATCCCTTTTGCTTAGCTGTTTATCTGTACTGTCCTGCTAGATTGTCAGATTCTGTCTAGAGTAACCCAGAATCAAATCTCCACCAAGGCATTTGAGCTCATCTTGGGCCAGTCACTAATTACTCCCAGCTTAAACTACCTCACAGGGTTGATGTGAGGAGAAAAACTGGAGTCAGGAGGAGAGAACTATGTATGGCACCATAAGACCCTTGGGAGGCATGATGGGGCGATAGTAGAATAATACAACAACACAACAACACAACACAAAGTGACATGGAGAAGGTTGGACCTGGTCAGGCATTCAAGGCAGCAGGACACGACAGCCCAGATGTATTATTTTATGTATTATTTATTTCATAAAAGTTTTACACCACTTGATTGCAAAAAGCAAACAAACTGCAAAGCAGTTTACAAAAGATAAAAATCAAGATAAAATTTACAACCCTACTTTAAAACGTAAAAGTTAACATACTAAAACAGATTAAAATCACCTCAACTTTCTAAAGATCTCGGTAGGCTTGTTTAAACAGGAATGTTTTTGGCAGATGCCAGAACCATACAGATGACCAAAATACCTCAGAATGAATTCTCTGGAATAGCTTGGTTGTTTGTATCGATCAGCCAAGGAGTAAGGAGAACTTCCCCATACTGAAGTGTGGTAAAATGGTCCTCTGTACCCATGGTTCCTCAGGTATTTCCATACATTGCATGCATTATTCTTGTTGGTCAAATGGTGAAACCATGCTTTTTGTAATTCACCCCATGCAAGACCACTCAAATTATGATGGTACACATCACACAAGCACTTCTCCCCCGACTCTACCTCAGCAGCATAAAAACAATAGTAAATCAAACAACCAATAATTTTCTGCCCTTTCACAATACCCAGTATTGGCTGCTTGAGCCATAGCCTGCGCTTAATGCAAGGGCAATATCTGACCCTACCACCATTTTTTGCTAAGTTCTAACATGCACTCAGGTGAGCATATGGGGCTGTTATAGCTTTTGATAATCCTTTGGTTCATAAGATTATTATTATTACTTAGTGTAATTGCCAAGTAATGTGCTGAAATTAGGGTTGTATAATTTCCCATGCTTCAGAAAGATGACAGTTTGTATAAGGGTGTTTTTTTCTCCCTTTTAAAATGCACCGTATGGCTAGCAAGTGACAGAATTAACTAAACAATGAACTAGTCATAAAGCTTTATGATGTTTGGGGGTATTAATTTGTCAGGGAGAACTAATTTGTCCAGCAATGGAATACATGCATGATAACACCATATGCAGAAAGATCGCCTGTAAGGACAGGCTTTCTTGTGTTCACATTTATTTAGAGCCTTTTACTTGAGCAGTGCTCAGGGGAACCCGAGACAATCTTAACCAAGTAGTGGGAAGGAAGCAACCTTGCAGGAGATGTCTAAATTCCACAGAGGGATAAAAAAATAAAGGGGTAGGGAAGAAAAGCAAACAGGAGGAAAAGGGAATCAGACCAGGGCTCATTTCCTTAGAGAGCTTAGTCTTTATAGAACAATGGTGCATGATGCAAAATGTCCCAGAATCAATGTGCAGGATCTGCACTAAAAAGATTCAGGTAGCAAGTGACATGAAAAGCACACAGAGTTGACAGAGTACTGACTAGATGAATGGCGCTGTGGTCTAAATCACTCTTGGGCTTGCCCATCAGAAGGTCGGCGGTTCGAATCCCCACAACGGGGTGAGCTCCCATTGCTCTGTCCCAGCTCCTGACCACCCAGCAGTTCAGAAGTATGCCAGCGTGAGTAAATAAAATAAATATGTACCACTGTGGCGGGAAGGTAAAGGGCGTTCCCATGTGCTCTGATTTCTGTCATGGTGTTCCGTTGTACCAGAAGCGATTTAGTCATGCTGACCACATGACCCAGAAAGCTGTCTGTGGACAAACGCTGGCCCCTTCGGCCTGAAAGCGAGATGAGTGCTGCAACCCCATAGTTGCCTTTGACTGGACTTAACCATCCAGGGGTCCTTTACTTTACCTTTACAATCCAGGTCTGGTTTAAAGATAACCATAAGAAAGGAGAAGGAGAAGCCATCATGTTTGCAGCAGACTGATCAGCCAGACTTGTAACCTGGCATCTTCTGTGCTCTGGTGAGATGTATTGTATTTCTATTTAAATTACAGTAATTATTTCTAAGTTTATGTTGATGTATACATCTATATACACTTTTTGTGCAAATGGCTGGCCTCTTTTGGCCTCTTTTTTTTGGTGATGTAAATCTTCCTTTTTTGTCAATGTATCACTTTGTCACTCTAGGCCTCTCGCATGACATCATTGCTCTCCCTCATTCACCTGCCTCTGCTGTAGCCAATTATGTAGAGCAAGAGTGAAGAGAAACACAAGTGGATGGTTTCAGTGGTTCACTGGATGGTTAAGTCAAAGGCAACCATGGGGTTGTGGCTCTCATCTCACTTACAGGCCGAGGGAGCTGACGTTTGTCCACAGACAACTTTCCGGGTCATGTGGCCAGTAAGACTGAACCGTTTCAGGGGCAACGGGACACCGTGATGGAAACCAGGGTGCACGGAAACATCATTTACCTTCCCGCTGCAGCGGTACCTATTTATCTACTTGCACTGGCATGCTAGGTTGACAGGAGCTGGGACAGAACATCTCTATCTGGATTGTACAGCCGTCCAATAGTGAACACCTTCAAACAGAGAACTATTCTCTATAAAGTAGGACACGTGGCCACCTTAGAGAAGTCTCCATCACTTCACATTACAGAGGAGAGGAGGCGGAACCTGAGTTTCTCTTCCTCACAGCAACCTTGCATCCTTTATCATTTGCTTCCACCCACTTGGCGCTCAGGCTTAAACACAGACACTTCTGCCATTCGATTCCCCTAGTTAGATCCCTTCTCTTTGAGATACGTTTAATTAATCCAGCCTAGGGTGAGATTAGCAGCGGCAAATGGACAGTGCATAAAACTTTTTAGGCAGTCAGTCAGCCATTCCTTGACAGGTTTGCAGTTCTTGAAGGTGGTTTTCTTTTTTTCCTGGAGAAACTTAAAAGGACACTGTCAAGGCGTTATCAGGATTCCCTCCTCCCTTGCTGCTAATATTTGATATATACCTAACACGCTTAAGTAATACTGGAATGACATACCTAAGCATAGCCCAAGCAAACATCAGGGAAAGCTCTGCCTGGCCCCCTCTGCCTTATCCCCCCTCCATGTCTTTGCCATCATGTCTCAATCCTGCCCTGAAGGCTACACCTGGATTCAAAGAGCAGCTCTGTTTTCCTTCCCTCTCCTTCTGTGATGGGTTCCAGTCAGGATAGTAATGAGAGCTCATTACGGCGAAGGATTGTCTTTGTCATAATTATTGGTGTTTGCAGTGTAGCCTTCAGAGACTCAAATGCCTACAGCCCAAACACATTTCTCAGAAACGAGTCCCATCAACATAAATGGGGACTTTCTTCCGTTTTAGGTACGTTTGGGATTCCAGCCATAATCTGTCCCCGCTCTTTGTGAAGTGTTCCTCCACAAGGTGTATTCAAAGAGATGATGCCCTTGTGCAGGCAAGGAACGGCCTCCCCACAGAGGTACGTCTGGAAACCTCATTATACAGCTTTTGGAGAATGCTGAAGAGCATACCCTCTAACATTTCTCTGATGACAATAAGGATGTCCTATTCCATAATAATAATGATTTTATTATTTATACCCTGCCCGTCTGACTGGGTTGCCCAGCAACTGTGGATGGCTTCCAACATACAGTGGTACCTCGGGTTAAGTACTTAATTTGTTCCGGAGGTCTGTTCTTAACCTGAAACTGTTCTTAACCTGAAGCACCACTTTAGCTAATGGGGCCTCCCGCTGCCGCCGCGCCGCCGGAGCACAATTTCTGTTCTCATCCTGAAGCAAAGTTCTTAACCTGAAGCACTATTTCTGGGTTAGCGGAGTCTGTAACCTGAAGCGTATGTAACCTGAAGCGTATGTAACCTGAGGAACCACTGTATATAAAGTGGAATTTGCTGCCAAGGAGTGTGGTGGAGTCTACTTCTTTGGAGGTCTTTAAGCAGAGGCTTGACAACCATATGTCAGGAGTGCTCTGATGGTGTTTCCTGTTTGGCAGGGGGTTGGACTCGATGGCCCTTGTGGTCTATTCCAACTCTATGATTCTATGATTCTATGAAAAACATAATAAAACATTAAAAACTTCCCTATACATGGCTACCTTCAGATGTCTTCCAAAGGCTGTATAGTTACTTATCTCCTTGGCTCAGGGGTCACATAACTCCATACCCTCCAACATTTCTCTGATGAAAATAGGGACGTCCTGAGGAAAAGCGGGACATTCCAGGATCATATCGGAAACCGGAATGGCTTCTGTAAGGGCACAGTCTCTGGGAATCAGGGAGACTTGGATGTTCTGCAATCAGTTTCTAGGCCCAACTCAAAGTGCTAGTTTTGATCTATAAAGCCTTGAATGGCTCAGGGCTGCAATATCTCAAGGATCACTCATTCCCAAATGAACCTACTCAGACCTGAGATCATCACCTGAAGCCCTTCCTCCTTCCCAGAGGGTGGCAACACGACAACAGACCTCTTCTGCGGTGGCTCCTCATTTGTGGAACGCTGTCCCCAGGAAGGTTCATTTGGTGCCTTCATTATACATATTTAGGCAGCAGGTAAAACCAGGCCATTGGCTGATTATCAATTTATGTTCTTTTAAATGTGTGGGAGGGGAGGGGTTATTGTTTTGTTTTGTTCTTGATTTTATTATGTAGTTTGTGGTTATATTCGGTATTTTATGCTGTGAACCACCCTGACATCTTCAGATGAAGGGCAGTATACAAATTGCATTCATTCATTCATTCAAATTAAAGAAGTCATACCCAGTGATAAAAGCACATGCTTTGCCTCAGCGGTTCCTAAATCTTTTTGGGCTGCCGCCTGCTTGGTTCCAAAAACTCCTCCCCATTGCCCCCTATCCTCTAAAAAAGACTGTTCAGAGCAGCAGTTTTCACAACCCACCGAGGAACATGATAAGCACAATAAAATTCAAAATTTACAAAAATTATAAAGGTAAAGTTACCCCTGACCGTTAGGTCCAGTCGCGGATGACTCTGGGGTTGCGGCACTCATCTCGCTTTATTGGCCGAGGGAGCCGGCGTACAGTTTCCGGGTCATGTGGCCAGCATGACTAAGCCGCTTCTGGCGAACCAGAGTAGTGCACGGAAACACTGTTTACCTTCCCGTCGGAGCGGTACCTATTTATCTACTTGCACTTTGAGGTGCTTTCGAACTGCTAGGTTGGCAGGAGCAGGGACCAAGCAACGGGAGCTCACCCCGTCGCGGGGATTCGAACCGCCGACCTTCTGACCAGCAAGCACTAGGCTCTGTGGTTTAGACCACAGTGCCACCTGCGTCCCTCTAATAATAATAATAGTTACATGTAAACAAAATCCAGTTAAAACTATTTAGTTTAATTAATTCAGTAAAACTTGTGAACTTGAACCAGCAAGGTCAGCTTTTCAAAGTCTGGCAGTCATTTACACCTGCAGCAGCTCCCTGCTATCCCCTTGCCCCATAGCACCTCCCTAGGCAATAACATTGCTCTCCAGGGGGTGGTAGCGCCCCCTCTGGGATCCTCTGCTTACCTGAAGGCAGCCTCAATTTCAGTCCCTGGTGCCTCTAATCTCAGGTAATGGTTTTGGGAAAGATTCCTCCCTGATACCTTGGAAAGCTACCACTGATCGTAGTAGTAGATAATATTGGAGCAGAATCTGATCTAGTATAAGGCTGAATATGTTCCTATGTATTCCGCCACACACAGACTAAAACAAGTAGTTTAGGGGAACAAAATGCTGTAAATATTTGTTTGTTATTCTCACCATATTGTATTGGTTTTGAATAATTTGGCTGTACGACACAGATAAATGGTCACGATTACTGCCTATTGAAATGTTATACCGTCCGTTAAGAGTTTGGGTGTACTCTTTGACACCTTCCTTTCCATGGAGGCGCAGATTGCAGCTATAACAAAGGCGGCATTTTTTCATCTCCGCCAAGCTAAGCAGTTGGCTCCTTACCTCTCTCGCCCTGATCTAGCCACTGTGATCCACGCAATGGTCAACTCCAGACTGGATTATTGTAACTCACTCTACGTGGGGCTGCCCTTGAGACTGACCCAGAAACTCCAGCGGGTGCAGAATGCCGCAGCGAGACTCCTTACGGGGTCCTCGCTGTGAGATCACATTCACCTGGTGCTATAGCAGCTGCACTGGCACCTGGTGGGGTACAGGATCAGGTTTAAGGTGCTGGTTTTAACCTTTAAAGCCTTATACAGCCTATGGGACCACCTCTCCTGGTATGTCCCACAGAGGACCTTGGAGGTCCCAGGCCACAGAGAGGTTAGGCTGGCCTCAACCAGAGCCAGGGCTTTTTCGGCTGTGGCTCTGATCTGGTGGAACGCTCTGTCACAAGAGACTAGGGCCCTGCGGGACTTGACATCTTTCCGCAGGGCCTGCAAGACAGAGCTGTTCCACCAGGTCTTTGGCCAGGGCACAGCCTGACTCCCTCCTTTGGCAATCTTCACAGAACTCTAGCCCAATGGTTGCCATCAATTTGATTTGAATTAATTTTATAATGAAATGATTTTAGAATGTTGTATTATTTTATTGTTGTTAGCCGCCCTGAGCCTGGCTTCAGCTGGGGAGGGCGGGATATAAATAAAAATTTATTTATTATTATTATTATTATTATTATTATTATTATTATTATTATACGTATTGCAATTAATTAATATTGAAGCGATTTTTTTGGTTTTTGGTTTTTAAAGCTGCCTAAAGACCAAACACGGACGTGCTTGCTCCACACACCTTTTTATAGGTTATAATTATGAAGGGAGGGATAGGACCAGGAAGGATTTCCCTGCCACGCATACAATGATTTGGAAATAAAAAATTCCTATGGGATGCTTTCTTTCCCCCACAGGGCAGCAGCGCCTTGTGTTTGCTCTCACCTATCCAATTGGCTCCTTTCACATTCTTTCCATGCTTTTCATTTCGGGCTCGTTAATCAATATGCTAATGTCCCGAGGCTGCATCTCTACTGAGCTGTATCCCCAGCGCTTCCCAAACACCAACAAATATTAGCTGATCGCTTGCCACCTAAGTCGAGGCTTCAAAAGTACTGGATTTCCCAAACAATGGGGCTTACCAAAGCTGTGATAAGTTAAGTAGGAGAGTGATTCCTTGGTGTAATCAAGCAATGCAGTGCAGTGCCCTACTGGAGATTAGGGCTTGATCTTTGAAACTGATCTCTCAAGCCTGGAGGACAAAGCCTGAATAGCATTGTGGAAACAATAGATGAAATTTATATTCTCTCTTACTCAGTAGCCAAATGACCATTGACTTCACTGGATGCCATTGCATCACAGCCTTCTTTTAAGTAGATCTCTTGAAGTAAAGTTGAATACTTACTTGGAAGTAAACCCCATTGAATACAGTTGGCCTCACTTTTCACTTCCATGAGCCCTCATTTTTTTTTCATTTTTTGGCAGCAGACTGGAGGATCCTCAATGCAATTCTTTAATTAGCTGTGAAGCTCAGTGGGTGCATTCTGGCAAGTCACATGTTCTCAGGGGGTAGCCATAATTGCTTATTCTGACCATGACTAAGGAATTTGTTCTTTGGCAATTCTGATACAAGCTCACTTCATCACCACCTGGACTAATGTGTGGATTAGAACAGTCATCCTTTGGAGCTTGCATTTTCTCAAGTGCTGCAATGTGGTTCTTAGATTAAAAACAAGTATAAAAATACATATTTTTAATAGATAAAATGCTTTTTAAAATAGGAGTTTTGAAAGAAAGTGCATTCACAAATTCATATTCAAATGCATGTTTCGTACGGGTTTTTAAATAAAAAAGATACAGGTATGGAATGGATCTACGGATGAACTTATGCAAAAGCGGTATGGTCTGAAGTTGACTGAACCACCCACATTTATCTGCCTAATTTATAAAGTGGGTGGTGGATTGGTCTGCTCTCTAAACAAAAGCCTGTGTGGGTAAGGGGAACTGAACGCTCCCAAAATTTCTAGCCTTGTAATCTCTTTTCTTAACTGAGGGCATTCTGGCACTGGGAACTGGCCCCAGAGCAGTTATGCCATTGAAAGGATAATTATGTTCAATTAGTGGTGGAGCAGCTATATCCTTCACAACCCCAAATGCTTAAATATTTTGTACTCTGCCAGTACCTTCCTCACCCTATATAGGCTCTAACCCTGAAACAACTTCTGACAAGCTCCACAACCAGAAGAAGAAGAAGAGGAAGAAGAAGAGGAGGAGGAGGAGGAGGAGGAGTTTGGACTCTGAGTTTGGATATCCCTCTTTATCACTACCCGAAGGAGTCTCAAAGTGGCTAACATTCTCCTTTTCCCTTCCTCCCCCCACAACAAACACTCTGTGAGGTGAGTGAGGCTGAGAGACTTCAGAGAGGTGTGACTAGCCCAAGGTCACCTAGCAGCTGCATGTGGAGGAGCGGAGACGCGAACCCGGTTCACCAGATTACGAGTCTACCGCTCTTAACCACTACACCAGGATGGACAATGCTGCAAATTTTGTCTTCTCTCTGTTTCTCATTTTAGATGGTGTTGTGCTTGGGGTGAGGCAATAACAGCATCATGCCATTAAAACCACAGGAGCCCCTGAAGGTTGCACAATACATGCTAGAATGCTAATGTATCTCATAACCTGTCACAGAACTCCCTTAGATTCCACAGAGTCCTTGGCAGGGAGCAGTTTGAAGTGACCCAGTTATGTTGCTGAACCTTCACAGAATGCACTCCTAAGTAGAACTCAGAGCAGTAGCAGATCGCATGGCAGCAGTGCTGCTTAATGGTTGTAGTAGAGTGGCAGGAGTGAGACAGTGGTGAGGTCCATGCAGTGCCTACTCACTAATGGACATAAATGGACATTCAGAATAACATAAATGGGAGTGATCTATATATGAACTGACCAGTGATGTGAGTTTTCAGGGTGGGGGATCATGGGGGCGGGAATACAAGAAAACACACTTACTGGTGTTTGCATTAGGACATTTGCACAGGGCAATTTGCATTGGGAATTTTTCAGTTTGTGCCCTTGGAAACTTTTCTGATGCTTTATTGAGTCATCTAATTTAGGGTGGCTAATTTGCTGGTATTTAGCACACAAAGCTAAACACTCTGAACCTGCCAAGTTTCCCAAATATTGAATGTGCTATTGGGATCTATTGATGGTCACTAATTGACTTAAAAAAACCAAAAAACACAAAATTTTCCGTGGAAAGACAACCATGTTTCTCAAGAAAGAGAGGGAAAATCATGCATCATGTTGTATCTTTCCTTTTATGGCAAAAGTTAAACAGATTCAAGAGTGTAAATTGCTTTTTAGCATTAAACTGTCAGCTTTGAACATTATCCTTTACACGAAAAGTCATCATCGTGCTTTATTGTTAAAGCTGGAGCCATAACATCCACTAAGCATTTAATTCTACAATCTCAGGCATTACCCCTCCCCACCACAAAACGACCCACAAGCCCAAATTTAAGCTGAAATTCATTTGCTCCCCAAATTTATCCTTAAAACTCTCTCTAAAATTCTGTTGATGAATATTACTTTAACATACACTGAATATTCGATATATGTGCTTGACATCTCACCAAATTTTATTTCAATATATGACATGTTTAATTGATAATTGACATGTAACAATATTTGACAGAATTTAACAGCTAACAAGCAAAGGTTTTAGAGGGTGGCAGCACGGTATAGCTGACATGCAATGACACATAGTATCTGACAGGATGTTTGATATCCTATCATCTTTTATTCCAATATTTGAGATATGACAAGGGATACTTGGCAATATTTGATAACTGGCATTTATGTCATATTTGATTATTGGTGTGCAACTGTATTCAGTACCTGGCAGTATTGGAGTGGTAGTATTCAATAGAAGTTAGTATATAATACTGTTTGACAGCTGACAGCTTACAAGCTCATATTTGATGTCTGCCAAAATAATCAAGAAATGCCAACAAACCAAACATCCCAATTCTATGTATGTTTACTCAGAGAAAGAATTCAGGACATATAATGGATCAGCTCTAATGGATCAGGGCAAGGAAAGTCAACAAGAACAGTGGGAAATGTTGCAGTATATAAAAGTTGTAGTATATCCTCCCCCAAGTCCCTAAACAGGAATGGTCCAGATAGCCACACCTTCTTCAAAAATACTATCAGCTCTTTGGGGGGTCATGCAAGCCAATTCGTCCTCCCCCTTCCATGGCTTCTGTGGGCAATGAGGACACTCAGTCCTCATTGGGCTGATACCATCATCTCCCTCTTGTTTTCCACCGGCCCCTATTTTTGGTACCATTTGGGTAGCAAATTTGGGGACGCGGGTGGCTCTGTGAGTTAAACCACAGAGCCTAGGACTTGCCGATCAGAAGGTCGGCGGTTCGAATCCCCGCGACGGAGTGAGCTCCCATTGCTTGGTCCCTGCTCCTGCCAACCTAGCAGTTCGAAAGCACATCAGAGTGCAAGTAGATAAATAGGTACCACTCCGGCGGGAAGGTAAACGGTGTTTCCGTGTGCTGCTCTGGTTCACCAGAAGCAGCTTATTCATGCTGGCCACATGACCCGGAAGCTGTACGCCGGCTCCCTCAGCTAATAAAGCGAGATGAGCGCTGCAACCCCAGAGTTGGTCACGACTGGACCTAATTGTCAGGGGTCCCTTTACCGTTAGAAGGAGTGATACTGAAACCAGAGATCCCATTTAGTTACCCAGAAAGGCTTTCTCTGAAGCAAATGTGCACAGGGCAACAGCTAAAACGACTCAACTTGTTGAATTTCACACGCAGATTTAATGGGAAAGAAAAACGGAGCAACATTTCACATTCAAAATCTGAAGGGTCCAATTGGAAGACTCCATAAATGAAACGTATTTGGAATTGCTCCAGCCCGAAATCATTGACATCTCAAACGGTTTGCTCATTGACAGTCCATAAAGATCTACATAAGGTGCCTTGTCAAGTATTTTTTACCCCCTAGACTACCCCCCCCCCGGTGATCTCTTTTAATTAAAAGAATCAATATTCACACAGATCAAGGACTGCTTATGGGAGCAGTTTTGCCTAATGGCACTTCAATACCCATTAGTATTAGTCTGCTTCTGCATAGGAATTTCTCTTTCACGCGCTCTCTTTATCTTCTAAACAACTCCATTGAACAAATGAACTAAATCATACATTAAAACAAATTTGGACAGAATAGTTCATAAAAATGTCAGTGTGATGATAGCAGGACAAATAATTGCAGCAGCTGTCAAAATGTGAACAAGATTATTCCCTGAAATTACCTTATCTCTCCTTTAAACAAGTTTTAGTTGCTCCGTTGAGTAATGTATGTTCTATTTCTCACATGAAGAAAAGAAGGGGGGAAAACCAGTGGAAGATACTCTAATATCTCTTGTAGAACCAGGGTTTTATTGGAAATATTAATCTTTAACTTGGCAGCTGCTAAATTCTAATATCCATTTAAGCAATTTACAAATAATAATGGTGTTAAGAAAGATTTACTGTGCATTTGTACAACTCTCAAACTTTGCTATTTCTTCCCTGGTATAACTAATATTGATCTATTAACATAATGTCAGTCCTGCTCACTCTGTTTTGTTAATTTATGTGCAAATAACATTTAAGTCAAGGCAATGTTAGTACATAAAAGACATGAAGATGTGCATGTATATATGTAGATATACACACACATACCCCATATGCATTCACAGTAATCCCAAAGAAAGCATTGTCCTCATCTCTTATCCCCAATTCCCTGTATTTAGGTCACAGACTGCTATAGGTCAATTATTAATCTTCAAACTACTCATCTTTTAGGATAGTCCTGTTCATTCCAACACCGCACAGTTCCATCAAAAATCCAGCAGGGTTGAATCTTTGGCAAAATGATTTGATCCTGCTGAATCCTTTATGATCCCAAGATTGGAATAATGTTTGTTGAAGGAACGATGGAAAGAGTCCACACTTTAGAGAATCCACTTCCACAAGGATCATGTCATAGTGTCCAGATAACAACTGGGAAGAGCTTGATGGGAGACAACAGATCACTTGCAATGTATAGTTACTACTTTGGTTTACCTTTCGTGGTGCACTGAGAGATGTGAATTCAAGTTTCTCTTCTGATGGGAGAGGAAGAGAGAAAGAAGTCTAGATGCAGTCCTACATATTTCATTTTGGCCCATCCCTGTGCCATGAACAGTACATGTAGCCCTGCATCTCTGGATACAGAGATCCCATATCACAAAACAGATGATGTGACACCCTTTTATACGCACGGGGTTGTATCTTACTAAATCATATTCAGAGGAGATCCATTGAAATCAATGGACTTAAGACTAACTTCACTAATTTCAGTGAGTATCCTCGGAGCATGATGTACTCAGATACAACTCACGGTTTCCAATTTAGGAGGTTATAACTATGCAGATGAATTTGGGCACCAGATTATCTGCACTGCAGATGGATATTGCTATTTGTTTTGGCTTTCTTCTTCTTTTACATTGTTTGTTTATGCTTTAGTGCACACTTGTTCTAAATCCTGTAGGAAGTGATGTGCACTAGACAACATTCCACTTTGCCTCAATCAATGATTTGGAGATTTCTCCCCCGCCCCCCACCTGTCTGAGAATATCTTATTATTTTAAAACAAAGCACACTCATTTCTTAAAGGGTGTCGGCTGAGGATGGTTTGTTTGCTTTCGTTTTATCAGTACTTATTAATTCATTCAAGCAGCTTGGCTTTTATAGAAGAAAAATAGATTTCTGCTTTGCCATTATATGTATTCCAGGGGAAACCCACTAAACAAATGCCAGTTTACGGTAAGAATTAAAACAGACTTTGATCTGATGAGATTGCTTTGTTGATTATAATCAATCATGTAAAAATACAAATGAAAATCTTTATATTCATCTTATCTCTTCTTTTTCTTTCTCTCTATGCTAGCTTGCTTGACTAGCTTACGCCACATTACTTTGAAGCATATCCAAAGATCTTTCTTTTTTTGTTTCTCTAGGACCAAACAGTTAATTTTAAATACATTGCTTATTTTGCAAAGTCGTCCAAAAATGAATGTTGTTTGCTCCTTGATAGCATTAATCAGTGACATGGGGATGGCATCAGCGTGTCTTCAATGTATATAGGGGTTTCCAGAGGAACATAAGCGGAATAAAATGTAAGTCTCTGTCCCAAAGAGCTTAGAATCTCAGTGGGGAATCAACTGAGAGAAGGGGAGGCCAGCGAGAGCAAGAGTTACACAAGGGATGAATTATAACACAAATGCAGGCTTCAGTTTGTGAAAGGGGCTGCTCCAGTCTCCTGTGGCTCACTTGCCTCATAGTAGGCACAAGGGCCAACACAAAGCCAAAGCCAATGAGAAGGAATGGGAGGGCTTCTTGGGAAGTGGGCAAGCAAGAAGATGTTGCCTTCTGCTAAACCGATGCACATAGCACACTGCTCAAGCCAATTCCTTAGACTGGCGTACTCAGCCTCTTGGCAAGACGCTCCGTGCAGAAATTGGTCCTTGGAGATCAGTTAGATATGAATTGGTATTATGATGGGTTTTTAATTTTAAAAGCTTTAGAAATGACTGGATTAGGTTACTGAAAAGCGGTGACATTTGATCGCGCGCTCGCTCGCTCTCGCTCTCTCACACACCCCTACCTTTATAATGTGATAACGAAACATTTCATACTGCATTGGGGAACAATCAGGTTCTGGAAATAATTAAGTAATGACTTGTAATGTCAGTATCACAAAGATTGATGTGATAGTTAGGCAGAGGTACATCTCCCCAACCAGCAACAGAAATAGATCAAATATTCACATATGAGTATGCGGATTATAAGAAATCTGGCAAAGCATCATAGCTAGGTTTATATTATATTAAGGGCACATAATTGTGCATTAGTTCTATCCTTTTTCCTATAACAGGAGTCCAGTTGAAGTGTTGTACAGTGGTACCTCCGGTTACAAACACCTCAGGTTACAAACACTTCGGGTTACAGACTCCGCTAACCCAGAAGTAGTACCTTGGGTTAAGAACTTTGCTCCAGGATGAGAATGGAAATCATGCGCTGGCGGCGTGGCGGCAGTGGAAGCCCCCATTAGCTAAAGTAGTACCTCAGGTTAAGAACAGTTTTAGGTTAAGAACGGACCTCCAGAACGAATTAAGTTTGTAACCAGGGGTACCACTGTATTTTATAGGCAGTTTTGATGCCAGTTCACCCAGTCATTCCCCATGGCAGATTTCCGCCTATTAATTACCTTGCTCACCCAAACACTAGATATTAAATACTAAAATAAAACTTCATTGGGTGGGCAAGTATCCTTGGATGGCAAATAACAATACTAAATATCTGGTAAATATTTTGTGAAAACTCAAAGACTATTTGGTGAGTAAAAAGATCAGGTTTATAAGGAAACTGCTGAATTGGTATGGTTTCTCTTACATTCAGTATGGAGAGCTATCACTTATATTCGTTGCATGATCGGTCCTGGGGATTCCTGGGCACTGATGGTTTAGTGCCTGGAGCTGTGAAAGCTGGACTTTGGTAAGTTGTCCCAGGTTGACCAGAATTGTGCACAAATAACCTCTCAGCATGTTCATGCTGGCCACATGACCCGGAAGCTGTACTCCAGCTCCCTCGGCCAATAAAGCAAGATGAGCGCCGCAACCCCAGTCTCATCACGACTGGACCTAATAGTCAGGGGTCCCTTTACCTTTACCTATGTCCTGGGCAGTGATAGGGCAGGGGGATTTAAAAAAAATCACAGGGACTGTGCAACTTTTCCCAGTGTTTCATAGAGGACTAGGACTTTTTTTTGTTAGGGGCCAGTGTAGTGCAGTGGATCCACTAAGAAGATCTGGGTCATAATCTTTCCTTAGCCATGAAGTTTATCAGGTGGCCGTAGTGGCAAGAGTTTTAATAGATATGAACTAAAGGAGAGAAAACACCAACAAAGCTGCAGTGGCAAAATAAAATGTTGGAATACGCAGAGATGGCAAAATTAACAGAAAAACTGAGAGGTCACACCAATCAAAGGTTTATTAAGAAATGGGATATGTATCAAAAATATTTAAAGGATTATTGTAATAACATGACGTCTGCGGCAGCCTTTGAATGACTTTTGCGGTATGATGGATTATTAGGATATTTCATAATTTTGACGAAATTTAACAAAAGAAAACAGAAATATACAGTGCGTTAGACAGAACAAGTGGTAGATAGGGAAGTTGATGGGGCGATGGGAAGTCTATAGAAACTTAAGAGGAAGAATGTATCATGATGTATTGTAATAAGTTTTCTTTTTTGCCTTTATGGACAATTCTTCTGTATGTTTCTTTGTTTTAATATTAATAAAGCATTAAAGAAAAAGTTTATCAGGTGGCCAAGGCTGGCCATTTACTCTCAACCTAAGGTAGCTCACAATATGAGTAAGAAAGCGGGGGTGCAAACAGGCATAAAAATAACAAGAACAATACAAGTTGTTAGTAAGGTAAAGTAAAGATAAAGGTACCCCTGCCTGTAGGGGCCAGTCTTGCCAGACTCTAGGGTTGTGCGCTCATCTCACTCTATAGGCCAGGAGCCAGCGCTGTCCGCAGACACTTCCGGGTCACGTGGCCAGTGTGACAAGCTGCATCTGGCGAGCCAGCGCAGCACACGGAACGCCATTTACCTTCCCGCTAGTAAGCGGTCCCTATTTATCTACTTGCACCCAGGGGTGCTTTCGAACTGCTAGGTTGGCAGGCGCTGGGACCGAACGACGGGAGCGCACCCCGCCGCGGGGATTCGAACCGCCGACCTTTCGATCGGCAAGTCCTAGGCGCTGAGGCTTTAACCCACAGCGCCACCCGCGTCCCTTAAGTTGTTAGTAGTGGTAGTGTAATCCGTGCACAGCTCCAAGTCCAGTGCTACGGACAAATGCAATTTCATCCTAAATTGCACAAAGATTTGGGTGTTTTTTTGCCGCAAGTCACTCTTTTTGTCAACGGCAGAAACTGGTGAATTTGCGCAGGGTTTGGTGAGCTTCAGAGACACTTTGCTGTGTGCAATTATTCATGCCACAACATGGGGCCGCAGAGTCCAAGCGGGCTGTTTGTTCTAAGGCTGAAGCCGAGGCGTTTGAAAACTGCAAGAGACAACCAGAGGCCCAGGGATCATGGCTAATGTGACACCCCCAGGCCTAATCTTCTTAGAGCACTGGGATAAAATAAGGATCCATTACAAAATCGGCCTTCATCCTGCCCCCTTCTGTGCTCTGCCTCTCTGATAGCCAAAGCTGAGACAATTGCCTGATTCGGGGGACTTAATCAGGTATTAGGAGCTAATGCAGTACGAGAAGAGGCTAATCTCCATATTTACTCCATCTGTAGTAGTGGACCTTGCTTGCTTGCCTCTGGGAGATCAAAAGGATCTGGCAAAAATCAGATTAGAGCTGAAGAAAAGGAAGGGAGGTCCAAGGAGTATAAGAGGTAGGAGTCTCTCTGTTTTTCTTGGTTGTGTATACAGTGTCTTAAGATCACTCTCTGTAATCCCCCAGAAAGCCTTCTCATTGTCTTTCACTTTTATCTTGCTCTTTTCACTTTGAAAATGGAAGTGGCTAATTCTGTATTTACTATCAACTAACAAATGCTAACACTAACAAATTGTACCAAGTATTTCCTACTTTAGTGTTTTTTTGGTGGTTTTTTTAGATCAAAACTAGATATATGATGGTGAGATGGATGGTTCTCCCTAAAACATGTCCAGTGAATATTCACCTTTTATCTCATTTAGTACTATTATTTCCTCTGGCTGTTGCTACTTCCTTCTCCACAGTTAACCACCTGAAACATCCCACCAATCACTGCCCACTGAACAGGATGATGTAATAATGCCTCATAGCCAGTCAGGTATGGCTCTGTGACAACATCCCAGACAGCAAATGATATAGTCATTGAAACAAATATGGCTGCAATCAAATATGCTCATGATTTCCCGGGAAAAAGCCCTGCTGAACATAGTGAGACTTATTTCTTAGTAAATGTGCGTAGGATTATACTGGATGCGAACATTTTTCAAAGAGTGCTGATAAATTATTGAAAAGGAGAGGCCATTTTTTGGCACTGCCAAGAATGTTTGCATTTTTAAAAAATGAGTAGTTTCAGCACAACCGTACTAAGTAGGAATACCAGGCATGATCCACTGGGAAGACGCATTGAAATAAATATTTCTTTCTTTCCAGTGAGTGCTGCACAGATCTGAATAAAGTTTTAAAGGATGGATTTTCCATGGCTTGCCTGTGTAGCTTTACCCAGGCCAGCCTTCAATAACCTGGACCTCTCCATGACGGCTGGAGTTGATGGGAATTGTAGTATCCAAATATCTGGAGAGCATTAGGTTTGAGAGTGCTTACCTAGATGGGACAGGAGTGGCGCTGTTGTCTAAACCACAGAGCCTAGGGCTTGCTGATCAAAAGGTTAGCGGTTTGAATCCCCGTGATGGGGTGAGCTCCTGTTGCTCGGTCCCTGCTCCTGCCCATCTAGCAGTTCGAAAGCATGAAGTGCAAGTAGATAAATAGGTACTGCTCTGGCGGGAAGGTAAACTATGTTTCCATGCGCTGCTCTGGTTCGCCAGAAGTGGCTTAGTCATGCTGGCCACATGACCCGGAAAAACTGTCTGTGGACAAACGCCGGCTCCCTCGGCCTGAAAGCGAGATGAGCACCGCAACCCATAGTTGCCATTTTATTGAGCCTTTTTTTGGGGGGGGGCAAAGTTGTTGTTGTTGTTGTTGTTGTTTAAGCTTTGAAAATTGCCAAAAACAGCAAATTACCGCCATCTACAGTGGTACCTCGGGTTAAGAACTTAATTCATTCTTAACCTGAAGCTGTTCTTAACCTGAGGTACCACTTTAGCTAATGGGGCCTCCCTCAGCTGCTGCGCTGCCGCTGCGCGATTTTTGTTCTCATCCTGAAGCAAAGTTCTTAACTCGAGGTACTATTTCTGGGTTAGCGGAGTCTGTAACCTGAAGCATCTGTAACCTGAAGTGTCTGTAACCCGAGGTACCACTGTATTTTTGTTTGCTGGTAGCCATTTTGTGCTGGCACCTGCAGCACATTTTTATATCCACCCCCCAAAAGCACTGGGTTGGACTATTTATCCATTGAGTCCAATTTGGTCCACATTAATTGGCAACACTGCAGCTCTGATGCAAGTTTTATTCTCTGCCTGCTCCCTGACCCTTTCAACTGGAGATGGCAGGGATTAAACTTGCAACCCTCTGCACACAAAGCACATATGCCGCCACTACACTGCAGTCCTTCCCTTCATGGACGTACCTTTGCCATAGGATCTAAATCATTGCTCTGCAAAAGCCCACTGTGTAGTGCTTTCACTTAAGGTGGGTTGCCCTAGAGGTTTAGGGAAAAGGCAGAAGGAGAGAGAGGGGGGAATATAGGAAAAGTGGAGAAGAGGAGAAAAACATAAATGATACAAATAAACAAGGCAGATAGCAACCATGTTTCAGGCCAGAGTGAAAGCAGGTCCTGGTTCTGAAAAGGTTGCCAACTACTGATTTAAGTGCAGCTTGCATGTGCCCATTGCAACATTTGTTGTCTTTTAATGTGCAATCTTTAACCCTTAAAATTGCAGTGGTGGGGTGGGAGGGTGGCATACATAGTGTGCAGCTGAGTACGCAAATTTGCAATCTGTGCACAGACCTGCCTTGAAATATACTGACAAACTAATGATAGTGGAATATGGATATAAAATTTGCAGCATGTTATGGTCTAAGAGAAAATGATATGAAAATGATATATTGATGGTTTCTAACGCCGAGTAAATGGAAAAAAATGTATAAATCTAAATCAAATAAGTGTTGGAAATGTAAATAGAAAGAAGGTTCTTTTTATCATGTGTGGTGGTCTTGTAGTAAGGTTAAAACTTATTGGGAAATGATATATAATGAATTGAAAAGGATGTTTAAAATAAAGTTTGTAAAAAAAAATCCAGAAGCTTTTCTTTTGTGGACCGTCCAGATATGAATTAAATTTGTTCCAGGGGTCAGTACTTAACCTGAAAAGTCCGTAACTGGAGGTGCCACTTCTGCGCATGCACGCGGCATGATACAGCACTTCTGCGCATGCGCATGGGGTTGCAGCCCAGAATTATACACTTCTGGGTTTGCTGTCTTCGCAACCTGAAAGTTACGTATCCAGAGCAGTACGTAACTCGAGGGTTCACTGTATAGGGACAGAACTACCTGAACTGTATAGAAACTTATTCATGTATGCTACTACAGCGTCAAGAATGCTACTTGCTGCAAAATGAAAAGGAGCAGAAGTCCCCACAAAGGAAGAATGGATAAAAAAACTTATGGAATATGCAGAAATGGCGGAACTTACCAGAAGAATAAGAAATCAAGATAACAAACTTTTTATAAAAGAATGGAAATGGTTTATTGAATATTTACAGATAAATTGTAAACAGATAAGAACATTGGCAGGATTATTGTAATAGCCTGCAGTTTTATAAGAGTATATATTTAAAGTAGATGAATAAATGAGCAAATTAAGTTGATTTGGTTATACAGAAGATATTAAAAATAAATATAAGGAATCGCAGAAAGAGGGGGAAAGAAGTCATGTTTTGAAATGTTAAAATGATTGTAAAATTAGTGAAAGGTATAAACCTGAAAAGCATAAGTAACTTTAAGAAACAACAACAACAACAATGAAATATAATGACAAAAGCACTGCAGTGAAGTGGACTCTCTTTGCCATACATGTGAATAGATTGAGTTTTCTATATTGACTGAGAGTGACTGCCAAAAGGTTGGGTGGGGGAACACTCAATAAAGCAAAATAAATAAATAAAAGATTAAAATACCCATCACTGCCCTTTTTGATTGTTTACTTGAAAGCATTCAACTTTATGCAATACTTCCTCTGTGTGTTTGTGTGTGAAATCATGCCATTTGGCTACCTTTAAGCAGTCTACTGGGACCAGAGAAACCTGGGTGGGGGAAGTAAATGAAATTCACACAGTTCCTGATATCGGCTGTTGCCTACTGTTCGTAAAGAGTGACATGTGGCTGGCAGTAATGGCCTTCAAGCCAGGTGAAGCCTGCGCAACAATAAAGTCAATACCTTGACCACCTTGGCTTGATGTTGCCTTAATGATGGCTGCATCTTAGCGAGCCTGAAAATATTCCTGGGCAGGGATGGAGGGAGAAAAAAATAGCAGCCCACAGTTGAAAAGGCTGCGCAGTAACTTTTCAAAGCCTACATTGTCCTCCTTCCTGGAAGACTTACAAAGTCACTTCTTTTATTTTGACTTCCTCGCAAACCCCGTGGTGCCGGGATAGAGAGCTATGGTAGCTGCTGTCTTTTTGGCAATAAAGCTCACCTCATTAGAGTGGATTAAGTCATGATGCTGAGAAGGATAAAAGGTGAGGAGGGAGAACAGAGGATGGTGAGTGAGGGAAGCTAAGTGTCATTTGTATGCTGACGCCATTATTGACTGGAGCCCATGTGGGTCGCACTTTTCAATTACCATCTGCTAGAAAGGTGGCCCATAATTGCAAAGGCTGATGCCAGGGCTCCAAATGTCAGGGGAGCCTCCCTAACCTTCATCACCTTTTCTTGATGGTTGACTTGAGGATGTTCAAAGGCAAAAACCACTGCCTCTAGATCTCCCCGAGGAAGAAAAGAATGCCATTTATTTTGTTTTTGTTTTTAGAAAAAGCCTCATTTAGCAACCTCCCATTAAATTCACAGTCTGGTGGCCTGATCCTGTGCAGCCCAGCTATGTCCCAGGGGCTCCCTGACAGCAGCATAAATGTGAGGTGTGCAGGTCTGATGGCTCAGTTTATTCACTGCTAAGGGAATAAATATCGGGGATTAGCAAAAGCTGTCCCTTTATTATTTTCACAGATATATTTTTGCCTTCCTGAATGCTGGCATTGTGTTTTTAGGGCACTCACCCGCAAAAGAGGAGATGCTGTTTTGCAGTACAGAGGGAGTACAGATCTGAATCACTGCTGCACACGACACACCTGTTGTCTGCAACAATAGACCTCATCGCACATCTTGTTCCCCATTCAAAAGCACAGACATCTCTAGGCGGGCATGCTCATCGTATGTGCGGTTATCATTGTGACATATCAAACCTGTTACCCTTATCTGTTACAACAAAGATCTGATCTTTGGATAAGGTGGGAAACCACAGATTCACAATATCCTTAGTGAGCAGGGTGTCTCACCTTCTGGACAGTTTGGCTGCAATAAGCATACCCCTATTGGGTGGCGCTGTGGGTTAAACCACAGAGCCTAGGACTTGCCGATCAGAAGGTTGGTGGTTTGAAACCCCGCGACAGGGTGAGCTCCCCATTGCTCGGTCCCTGCTCCTGCCAACCTACCAGTTCGAAAGCACACCAGCGCAAGTAGATAAATAGGTACCACTGTGGTGGGAAGGTAAACAGTGTTTCTGTGTGCTCTGATTTCTGTCATGATGTCCCATTGTGCCAGAAGCGGCTTAGTCATGCTGGCCACATGACCCGGAAGCTGTACGCCGGCTCCCTCGGCCAAGAAAACGAGATGAGCGCTGCAACCCCAGAGTCGGCCACGACTGGACCTAATGGTCCAGTCCATTACCTTTAGCTATGTCTCTTACAGTCAAATCTATACAGTCATACCTTGGGTTGCAAACATGATCCGTGCAGGAGGCATGTTCGCAACCCGCAGCATTCGCAGCCTGAAATGCGCGTCTGTGCACACGTGTGATACAGTTCAGCGCTTCTGCACATGCGCGTGACATCACTTTGTGCTTTTGCACATGCGCGAGTGCCAAAACCTGGAAGTAACCCATTCTGGTACTTCCGGATTTGACGCGGTCTGCAACCTGAAAACGCCCAATCAGCAGCGTTCGTAGCCCAAGCTATGACTACCTTTTAAATTACAAAGACCCAGATATTCCTATAGGCAAGGAATGGCTTGCTAAATAGACTGGGACTCCAGGTCTCAGAGAGGCTCTGTTCCTGCATGCACTTTCTCATTCAAATCTTCAAATAAGGCTATGCTCAACATCCCATCCATCAAAGGTTCTGGGATGGTTGCTCAGATGAGCATGGCCTTCTTGGTGATAGTCCCAAGATCTTGATTGATTTCCTTGAAGAAGTGGGTTAATGGTCCTATTTTTAGAGTATATGAAAGAAATCCAAGGCCTTTTTATTCTGACATATTTGATGGTTGGAATAGGGTAGCAGAAACTGATCCAGGGTCTTACCACAGAGATAAGAATGAGTGAATGCTTCACAGGTAATGGCAATGATAAACCTCTGAAGGGACTGGCAGTGGAGCAGACCAAGGTGGTAGCTGTGTCTATTTGCATGTGAAAGTCTCCTATACAAATCTGGACACTGACTGCACCAGGATATGTATGAATCACTCTCATTGCTGTTCTGCACCCAATTTCTTTTAAAGATGCCATGGTTTTTTTGGTCTGTGCACTGATGAACTCTATAGGCGGCTGTGTCTAGATATTCTGCAGGACATTAGAGCTTTCTCATCAGATTTATAGCCTAAAACCCCCCAGACAAGAGTAAACACCAATTTCCTTTCTGGGCTCAAGCAAAGAGCTGCTTTTATTCTGAAACATCCTCTTAGCACACCTGTAGGCACATTAGCAGGTCCTACATTAACACAAGTGAGCCACTGGACATGATGTTACTCGGAAACTCAGGAGTTGTTCCTAGAGTCCCTTTCCTCTCTGTTGATTTTCACAATTTCAGAATTCCTCGTTGTTCTGCTGCCACTCACATTTCTCCAGCATTAACTGCAAGTGTTTCCTTTTAAGAGGAACGACTAGGCCATATAAAAGGCTTGTAAGAAACCAGCCACCACTAATGGACTCCTTCCTTCCCAGGTTATAAGAAATATCTATGATGGTTCAGACCAAATATTTTGTTTCTTTATTATTATTATTATTTTACTATTACACTTGGATTCCACCTTTCCTTCAAAGAGCTCAAGATGGCATGCATGAACTTCCTTCTTTCTGCTTTATTCTCACTGCTTGTCTACATTGGGCCATGTCTTGTATCTCTTGTTTAAGCCACTTATGCATGGCCGGTTGCTGTTGTTTTTAAATAAAGCCCAACTCACTATATGCAAACTTATACACAATATTATATGAAGGAATATTCTTCTTCTTTGGCAATCACTCATAGTCAAGTACAACTGTCTTCCATAAACACGGTTTTAACAATGAGTCCGTAAGTGACTGAGGAGGCCAATTCTGGATCCACACGTCCTTCCATAGTGGGGACATAGGTTTCCGGGCAGGAGTTGATCACGGTGTGGATTTGCCAAGCGTGCCTTCCTCTTAGCACGTTTCTCCCTTGCGTCCTGAGTTCGAGTGTCTTCAAAGCCCATGACACCTTTGGTAAAGGCCATTCTCCAATTGGAGCACTCGCAGGCAAGTGTTTCCCAATTGTTGGTGTTTACACTACATTTTTTAAAGATTTGCCTTGAGAGAATCTTTAAACCTCTTTTGTTGACCACCAGAATTACACTTTCCATTTTAAAGTTCAGAATAGAGTAGTTGCTTTGGAAGATGATAACCAGGCATCCACACAACATGACCAGTCCAACAAAGTTGATGTTGAAGAATCATTGCTTCAACACTGGTGATCTTTGCTTCTTCCAGTATACTGGTAATAGTTCACGTGTCTTCCCAAGTGATGTGTAAAAATTTTTGGAGACACTGTTGATGGATCTTTCAAGGAGTTGGAGATGGCATTTATAAGTGGTCCATGTTTCACAAGCATACAGTAAAGTTGGTAGTAGTTGAATGTGTATGAAATAGTCACACCCTACACAGTACTATACTTCTGCAATACAGTTTTGTAACTATTAGTACATACACATTTTTATTCAGTTGTACGGATTGTTGCTGTTTGTTTTAGGAAACCTGGAGAGCATATGCATATAATAGACATATAATACGGGCTTTGTGGCGTGTGACAGTACCTACGGGTATAATGCATAAGCACCTCTTTTTTTTGCTGCCCATGGCACTTTTATCAAGATATGAGCACTGGCACCAAATTTTTTACCAAAACAATAGAGCACTGTATAAAATAGCATACATATAACAATGAATATAATGTGTGGAAATTGCTAATATTTTTAGTGTTTGTGGTAAAACAACAGCAGGCCTCTTGTTGAAATCAAGGAGAAATCTTGTCAAAATCCATGTGGATAAAGTCAACATCATGATTTCCAGAAAATCCCAGCTGTAGACAAGAATTCTGCATCTGCATCCAGAAGTACAATTCTTATACTGAGTGAAGCGTTTAGACAAGGTAACCTCCAAGGTCCTTCCCACTGTAAGTGTCTATGACTCTTCAAACCTGTATCAAGGCAACCCAAAACCACCTTCTCAGATAGGTTGCTAGTACAAGACTGGCTAGTGACTGTCCCTAGATTATCCTCTAAAGGAGAGGCACTTGGAGCCATTTTTAATCTGTCTCTTAAGACAAATCTGAATAAATGTAAAAGCTCCAGACCTCAAAACTCCGATATACTTAGCCACCTATGGCCTGCCTGAGCTATGGCACAACACTGTCTTTTCTACTGATGCCCGTGGCTGAAAAAAGGAAGCCCTGTGTGGCTGATGGTGATTGTCTTAAAATGGATGGATTTAAAAGTGCAGAAACAGCTGGTAGCTAAGCAGGTTTACCAAAAGGTTACAGCCAGTCGAGATGCTATATTTGACAAGATTATTAGCATCACTATGATGAATTTCTCACCCTCCAGCTAGAGCAACCACCAGAGGGAAAGTCACTAAATGAACTCTGCACATCTTGCGACCCACCAAACCAAACACATCTTGCCATCTCTGTGTGGTGGCCTACCGGGCGCTGGATCTCCTGCTTGAGACTGACAAAGGGGGAGGGACAGTCTAAAGCACAATACATGGCCCATGGGCTACATTTGACATTCAGCAGCTCAACTTCAGAAGCACTGCAAGCCTGATGCATCGCTCTGAAAAATGCAGCAGGATTGTACAGAGGAAGATGCAGGAAATCCATCTCAACAAATGATATATTGTAGAGTGGAGCCAATGGCAGTGTAAGGGCTTAGCCACACTGACCTTTTGCCCTGCTCTTTCCAGGCACCGGTCAATGCTCAAAAGCTCAGTGTCCAAGCATCGTTCTTGCCCTGAGCGTTCCCTCCAAAAACCCGCTCTTTAAAGCTCAACTGCAGCAAACATCAATTCAGTTTTTCCGCGGATTGATGTTTGTTACAACTGAACTTTAAAGAGCGGGTTTTTGCATGCTGGGGGTGGAATTGCTTGGGCACTGAGCTTTTAAGCATGGACCATGCCTGGAAAGAGTGGAGGAAATGTAACTGTGGCCAAGGTCCAAAGTTCTTTAGGTGACTCAGCCAATTCAAGTACTCATGCCCCTCTGTAATAATAATAATAATAATAATAATAATAATAATAATAATAATAATTTTCTATTTGTACCCCGCCCATCTGGCTGGGTTTCCCCAGCCACTCTGGGCGGCTTCCACAGAGACCAAAAATACACTAAAATGTCACACATTAAAAACTTCCCTGAAGTCTTCCTTAAGCTGCCTTAAGATGTCTTCTGAATGTCAGGTAGTTGTTTATCTCTTTGACATCTGGTGGGAGGGCGTTCCACAGGGCGGTGCCACTACCGAGAAGGCCCTCTGCCTGGTTCCCTGTAGCTTTGCTTTTCGCAATGAGGGAACCGCCAGAAGGCCCTCGGTGCTGTGTGCTGATGGAGGGTCTGATAAGATTAGGCTGTAAATGCAACACCATGTCCTTCAAGAGACCTTTCCCAGTATTTCTGCATACGAGCAACTCTCTTTTTTTGTGCTTCCTGGCTGAGCTATCAATGAATTTACAAAGAAGGGACAGCTTTCACAGGAAGGTCACGGGCATTTTAGCGCTGGAGAGCCTGGTTATGTCTTGTATTTCTTCCTAATATTGTTCCTTTTAGTTAACAGGGGCAGCTGCATATTAGATGACTTCCCTCTTTCGATTGCTAAGTGGTGCTAGTTCAGGGTGTGTGTGTGTTTTATGTATTGCTGGTGAGTCGCCAGTGGACTCAGGGGAGAGGTGTTATCTCCCTTGGCCCTGAAAATTGATATTGAACATGGAAGGGTGTGGGGGTGGAATCTCACAAGCTGATAGCAATTAGCTAAAAAGGATTTGCGACTCCATGATTCATCACACCAGGGGGAATCAAAGTCATTTACAGTCCCTCTTTCCACAGGCTCTGCCTTCTCCTCCAAAGATATACCTCTGTTTATCTTCACACCATGGTGTGACATTTCCTTTTTCAAGAGGCCATTTTCTTCGAAACAGAGCAGCGGGCGGGCTGCAACACAAGCAGCCTTTGATTATCCCTTGACTGCTTCGGTGATATGATGGCTCTAATAGCAGCCCGTTAAGAATGTGCTCAACTCGGGATGGGAAATTTGGGTGACTATTTGCGTAGCTGTATGGACAGGTCAAGTCTAGGTCTCGCCGGCAGAAGAGACATAACGTTCTCTCTCTTGCTGGAAAAGTCATATGAAGTAAGATCCCTTTCTGCATTTTCCTTAAGGCTGAGCTGAAACCCCTTCGTTTGGCGTTCTTTTTGGCAAGTGTCAAATCAACACCTCTCATTTTCAGCTGCAGATTCTTCACCAGTGTGGCAGGGTCACACATATGCACGACCCAGTTCAGGAGCAAGGTACCACTTTCCTAGCCTTGCAGTTGTCTCCCAAGAGGTTGCCCAGTTATGGCACAAGGCCAGGCTGATTCTCCTACTGGCCACGTGCAAGAATTGCAGGCACTTGGTTCTGAAGGAAGCAGGAAACGAACATACAAGGAAGCAGGAAACGAACATGGAGGATGGATTGCGGCTAACAGATTAAGGTTGAATCCTGACAAGACAGAAGTACTGTTTTTGGGGGACAGGGAGCGGGCGGGTGTGGGGGATTCCCTGGTCCTGAATGGGGTAACTGTGCCCCTGAAGGACAAGGTGCACAGCCTGGGAGTCATTTTGGACTCATAGCTGTCCATGGAGGTGCAGGTTAATTCTGTGTCCAGGGCAGCTGTTTACCAGCTCCACCTGGTAGGCTAAGACCCTACCTGCCTGCAGACTGTCTCACCAGAGTGGTGCATGCTCTAGTTATCTCCTGCTTGGACTACTGCAACGCGCTCTACGTGGGGCTACCTTTGAAGGTGACCCGGAAACTGCAATTAATCCAGAATGCAGCAGCTAGACTGGTGACTGGGAGTGGCCGCTGAGACCACATAACACCAGTTCTGAGAGATCTGCATTGGCTCCCAGTACGTTTCTGAGCACGATTCAAAGTGTTGGTGCTGACCATAAAAGCCCTAAACGGCCTCAGCCCAGTATACCTGAAGGAGCGTCTCCACCCCCATCATTCAGCCCGGACACTGAGATCCAGCGCCGAGGGCCTTCTGGCGGTTCCCTCATTGCGAGAAGCAAAGCTACAGGGAACCAAGCAGAGGGCCTTCTCGGTAGTGGCACCCACCCTGTGGAATGCCCTCCCACCAGATGTCAAAGAGATAAACAACTACCTGACATTCAGAAGACATCTTAAGGCAGCCCTGTTCAGGGAAGTTTTTAATATTTAACACTGTACTGTTTATAACACTTGATTTGGAGCCGCCCAGAGTGGCTGGAGAAACTCAGCCAGATGGGCGGGGTATAAATAATAAATTATTATTATTATTATACAAAAGCTGTCACCGCAGAGACACAAGTGTTACAGAATCCAAGGCATTTGCTTCTTGAGAGGAGGCACCTCCATGTATTCTGGTGGCATGTTCTGTGGCATGGGTGGGCAAACTAAGGCCCGGGGGCTGGATCCGGCCCAATCACCTTCTAGATCTGGCCCACAGACGGTCCAGGAATCAGCGTGTTTTTACATGAGTAGAATGTGTCCTTTTATTTAAAATGCATCTCTGGGTTATTTGTGGGGCCTGCCTGGTGTTTTTACATGAGTAGAATGTGTCCTTTTATTTAAAATGCATCTCTGGGTTATTTATGGGGCCTGCCTGGTGTTTTTACATGAGTAGAATGTGTCCTTTTATTTAAAATGCATCTCTGGGTTATTTATGGGGCATAGGAATTCATTCATATATTTTTTTCTTCAAAATATAGTCCAGCCCCCCACAAGATCTGAGGGACAGTGGACCAGCCCCTGCTGAAAAAGTTTGCTGACCCCTGTTCTGTGGAATTATTATTATTATTTAGTAAATTTGTATACCACCTTTCACCTGCAGATCTCAGGGCCGTTCACAACATTAAATTAGGATGAAAGCCTAGAGTCTTCCAGAGAACAGTACTTTTTTGTAATCAGCATAAGTTTCTTTATTCTTATTCATCGTTCTAATCAACCAGTGCTATAACTTGATCTGCCAGAGCTCTTAAAGCAGAAGCTGGGGTGCTATTGCTCTAGATTTCCTTCATCGAGTCAGAATAGTTGGCCCACAAGGTCCCTTTCAATTCTGTGAATCTAAAAATACTTGATTATGATTTGGCAGTGCTGGACCAGAAAATTGACTTAATAGAATCGTAGAATTGGCTTCTTCTTCTTCTTTTTTTATGCATCATATGCCAAGTCCAGATGAACAGACCACATGGACAGGTACAACAAATCTTAAACATTCTGTGCATGTTGGGAAGAGCATGCAAATTGCCCTTGCATTTTCACATTTGTCAGTGTGGGATGTGAAAGACAGAGCAGTCAAATACAACATTCCTAGATTGGACATAAAAGGGGATGTCTGGACCAGCCAGTCGGAACTTCCTCTTTCCTCCTGGGCTGGGACAGACTTCCTCTGCATGTGATCAGAGGTGGGCATGGCCTCACCTGTGCAGGTAACAAAATACCTCAGGGGAGGCAGCCACCTCTCTCTCTGACTCCATTCCTCAAAGAAGCAACATCTTCTTAGTCTGAGATGCTCTCTTGGCTTGCAGCAAAGAGAGGACAAAGGAACTACAGTGGTACCTTGGGTTACATATGCTTCAGGTTACAGACGCTTCAGGTTACAGACTCCACTAACCCAGAAATAGTACCCCAGGTTAAGAAATTTGCTTCAGGATGAGAACAGAAATCGCGTGGCAGCAGTGGGAGGCCCCATTAGCTAAAGTGGTGCTTCAGGTTAAGAACAGTTTCAGGTTAAGAACGGACCTCTGGAACGAATTAAGTACGTAATCAGAGGTACCACTGTATCTCCTTATAGGATAGATTCCAGGTGTATATATTTTGTAACCTAAGTTGCGGCACTCATCTCACTTTATTGGCCGAGGGAGCCAGCATACAGCTTCCGGGTCATGTGGCCAGCATGACTAAGCCACTTCTGGCAAACCATAGCAGCACACTGAACTGCTTTCGAACTGCTAGGTTGGCAGGAGCAGGGACCGAACAACGGGAGCTCACCCCGTCGCGGGGATTCGAACCGCCAACCTTCTGATCAGCAAGTCCTAGGATCTAGCTATTCCAGAGCAACCTTAAGCTGAGAGGGAGTCAACTGGCAAATGATTCTGTGCTGTTACTAAAAAATTTCAGAAAGATCAGTGACCATGGAATAATTTCAGGTTACTGTGGAGAGAGAAAGAAGACATTTTGCCAATGGAGCATAATTCATAAGTCAAATTCCAAGAACAATGGCAAGAAAAACTGATGTAATATGCTGAAATGGTGAAGTTAACCAAAAGACAATAGAGATTTTAAAGAAGACTGGTAACTATATATGTTGTATTTACGGAAACAATGTAAAGAAATGGACTCAGTAGCAGGTTTTGAGTAAACACTTACAATTAACAAAATTGATACAGAAATTACAAAGGTGATGTTAAAATGATAAAAATATAATAACATTTAATTTAAAGAATATAATATAAAAGCATAATATAGCAGAAGTAAATATGCAGAAAACCAGAAGGGGAAATTGAGGGAAGTCGGGGGGGGGGGAGCTGGGAATTTAATTTGTTTTTAATTTGTTGTGATTGTGACAAAAATGTAAAACGCAATAAAAATTATTTGGGGGGGAATTCCAATAGCAGTACCTGTTGCATGACTCTTAAGTGAAGGAAAGTGGTGCTATATATAAAATTTTATTTATATATAAAAATGTACATGTAAATATATAATATTTTACATACATATTTTTATTTTGCTCATTAGTCATTTGCCACATAAACATTCCGTAACAAATTTTATGAGCATAAAGCAAACCATAAAATCAGAAAAAGGAACAATACATTACAATAAAAAAAAACCATACAATAAAACAATCAACTTGCAGAAGTGTGGGATATTATTGTATAATAGCATGTGCCACACTGTTGATGAAGACAAACATGTTATATGAATTTTCATCTGCCCCTGATTGTGGTAAACCCATATTCATTTAATTCTATGTAAAGATGGAAATATTTTATGAAATTTATTATGCATCAAAGGCAGCAAGTATTGAGCAAATAAATGACTGTCTATTGTGGTTTGTTCAGAGTTTTACAGACAGCCATTGTACTATGTTTAGCGCTGGTAATTTGCGTATCTGGCCTAATTTTTACAATCGAGTCCAACAATAATAAAAGGATTTCAGTATTGCCAACACAGCTGAATTTCTTCTGTGTTTTGGTTGTTTGGAAAGCAGTGTTACTATATTACAAGGCAAATATGAGTACTAATTTCAGTTCTTTGTTGAGAATGAAAACAAGACTGCTTCTGCCCTGAAATGCATTCATTACCCCATGTGTTTTTGCTGGGAGATCTATTGCATAAAACCTTCTTGGTGACTTCAAATGGAATGTACAGTGTTCATCCATGAAGACACTTAGAAACACAGAAAGAGACAATCCATTGCAGAGCAGTATCACACCCATGAGGGACGCGGGTGGCGCTGTGGGTTAAACCACAGAGCCTAGGACTTGCCGATCAGAAGGTCGGTGGTTCGAATCCCCGCGACGGGGTGAGCTTCCATTGCTCAGTCCCTGCTCCTGCCAACCTAGCAGTTCGAAAGCACGTCAAAGTGCAAGTAGATAAATAGGTACCACTCTGGAGGGAAGGTTAACGGCGTTTCCGTGTGCTGCTCTGGTTCGCCAGAAGCGGCTTAGTCATGCTCGCCACATGAGCCGGAAGCTGTACGCCAGCTCCCTCGGCCAATAAAATGAGATGAGTGCCACAACCCCAGAGTCATCCGCAACTGGACCTAATGGTCAGGGGTCCCTTTACTATCACACCCATGAACCTAGTGTTGCCAAGGTCCCAGGGTTTTAGCCCCCTTCTCAAGTTCTCCAAGGGATGAAGTTAAAATTGCCGAGGAACTAGAATCACCACCAGCCTCCTTGCCCATTCTAGATGGTAAAACTTGTCCTCTTACCCACTTTGCCAGTGTCTTTATATCTCTTTTCATGGGAGAGAACCAGACAGCTGAAGGTACCAGAACAGGGCATAATTTATTTTGTGAACCCCTGGCAACGACATGGGAATAAATGAATCCATCAATTTTGGCTAATTTCAGTTTCTCATCTTTCCATTCTGAGGTTTAGTTCACCACATTTCTGCATCAGTTTGTGATGTGTGTGCGTATATGTGTGTGTGTGTGTGTCCCCTCAGGAAACTTCACCAGCACTTTAGTGTGCTTTTCTCCTGATATACACACACTTGACGACTAATAATAATAATAATTTATTCTTTATACCCCACCCATCTGGCTGGGTTTCCCCAGACACTCTGGGCAGCTCCCAATAGAATACCAAAACTACGCTAAAACATCAGACATTAAAAACTTCCCTAAACAGGGCTGCCTTCAGATGTCTTCTAAAAGTCAGATAGTTGTTTATTCCCTTGACATCTGATGGGACAGCATTCCACAAGGCGGGCGCCTCTGCCTGGTTCTGCCTAATCTTTGCAAAGGAATTTTCCTTAATAGAATGCATTTTTGGATATTATTTCCACTAACATGAGCATTTTTGTGCACAGTTTGTATTATTGTTCCGAGAAGTTCGCATTAAAATGCAAACATAACAGAATTTTATGCCCATTCCTAGAAAGCGGGCTATAAGATGGAGATACCTTTGGAAAACCCCCACAAAGTTACATTAGGTTCTGCCTTCTGCCACCCAACAAACACCCATGTTGTGCTCTTAGGCAACACTACCTGAGTCTAGAACCTCAGGAGACTTTGCAACCTTACTTTCCTTGGGATCAGGGTGCTTTGTGTGTGCTTGGATGCCATGCTCACAGGTGAAAGCATTACTTACAAAAACTCATGCTTCCACCTAAGGATTGGGTATATGATTTGAGCAACTTGGTAACCCATCTTCTTCTGGGGGAAGCACTGCATTTCCACAAAGTACACTGACTCCAGGTAGATCTTTCAGTTCTGTTCTAATAGATTAGTCTGAGCACCACTCACATATGAGTCTACAAGCTCCAGATGCACTCACTTGAGAGCTGCTGTTAGTGTGAACTGACCCATGGAGGAACTTGAGGCTCACATCTGGTTTTGATCTCTGATGCATGCCCCCGTGACTTGTATTGTTTATGTAAGTTCCAAACACATTTAGTTATCCCACAGTTCAGACTGGTCAAACAGAAGACCTATCTCCCCCTGGAAGTGTATTTAGTTATTAGATTCATTTTTCAGAATAACAAGCAAACAAGCAGATTACTTAAGTAGAAATGGACCACTTACTGTAGGTCCACTGATAGCAATGGGTCTGCTCTGAACACGACCAAATTGGATATCTATCACCCATCATACTTTGAGCAGGGATGAGGAAAACCTCCTTTTTTCACTCTAGAAAGTTTTACTGGAACTATACGTGGATGTATTCTGCTTCGCCCAAACTCTGCAGTGGGTTGTGGAACCTGGAATGGGCTTCACAGTCCATTTCAGGTATTTGCAGAGAGACTTTGCACAGACACACTTCTCCGTGCATGCATTTTGGGATTCCCTAGATAGAATGTGTCCCAAACTAGCCTTCTATAGGTGTGAGTATGGTGCAAGTTGTTTTTGTCCATGGAGTTTTCTTGGCAGGGATACTGGAGTGGCTTGCCGGTTCCTGCTCCAGGTGGATCATGTTTAGTCAAAACTCTCCACTATGACCTGTCCATCTTGGGTGGCCCTGCATGGCATAGCTCACAGCTTCTCTGAGTTATTCAAGCCCCTTCACCACGACAAGGCAGTGATCCATGGAGGAGAACCCAGTAGTGATGTATGGAAGTGAGAGCTGGACCATAAAGAAGGCTGATCGCCAAAGAATTGATGCTTTTGAATTATGGTGCCGGAGGAGACTCTTGAGAGTCCCATGGACTGCAAGAAGATCAAACCTATCCATTCTTAAGGAAATCAGCCCTGATTGCTCACTGGAAGGACAGATCCTGAAGCTAAGGCTCCAATACTTTGGCCACCTCATGAGAATAAAAGACCCTGATGCTGGGAAAGATTGAGGGCACAAGGAGAAGGGGATGACAGAAGAGGAGATGGCTGGTAGTAACTAGTAACAAGCTAGTAACATGAGCTTGAACAAACTGTGGGAGGCAGTGGAAGGCACGAGTGCCTGGCGTGCTCTGGTCCATGGGGTCACGAAGAGTTGGACACAACTAAACAACTAAACAACAACAACAACATGGTGCAAGTGTAGATGCAAGGATGTGCTTGAGCCTCTGTTTCATGCTATTTATTTGGATATCTCCACGCATAGAAAACTGTATCCTGCATGGCAGTTGAGCCTATCACAAATGGATACGGCAGAAAGCTGATGAAGAAGAGCCCTTGTCTGTGTGGAATGGTGGGTTGGATGTACAGTGATCCTCTGAGAGAGAATAGGAGTGCCAGGGCAGGGTGAGATTTAGGGCTGTGTGAGCATTGCGCATGCACTGAGCCAAGAGGCAAAGGTGGCACAAGCGCTCCTAAAGTTCTCCCTCTTCCCAAAGCCTAGTTACCACTTTCCCAGCTTTGAAAGGTGATGTGAGGGCTCAGTGACCCTGCCTGAGCCTCGTGCTTCCATCCCAAAGCTCTGCCCCTCTTTTACCCAGTTTAGGGAAGAGCTGGGGTACATGTGTGTCAAATTTTGGCCTCACACATGGCACCATATTACCCAAGTGTGCCACTGGGAGTTTCACACTACGTACATCAGAATTTGCAGCTTAAAAATGTTGGCGAAAATGCTATGATGACTAGGCCAGTTATGCTTTAACCAACTTCCATTCAATAGGTGTGTGCAGTACAGGCAAGGGGCATGATCTTCAGGGCACGATCTGCAGACGGCTCTCTTGGAAGTGAGCCAAGAGGGGTGTTTGTATACCCTTTCTGTGCCCTACATTAAAGTAACCCGAGTGGCCGCCTAACATGGCAAATGTCCAGTGACTGTTCCAAAAGGCTTTCCCCCAAACACTTGGTAAGCCTGCTAACATGCGTGTTAGTTTTGGCCTGCTGCTATTGTACATCAGGGAAATTGCAAAGCAGCAATAAATCTTAATGCGAACAGCAGGGCGGCATTAGCTGTGTCAGAAGCCAATCTGTGTGATTGTATTACAAGTTGTCGAAAGGATATGGGAAACCAACCTGGGCCACTGCTGCAGCTGGATTCTCTGGGGGTGCCACGCCAACTGGGTCCTAGTGCTGGCCACGGGGCATGTTAAAGGGATTTTCATTTTAACAGCAAGTCAATGGAAAGTGGCAAATTCTGCAGTCGATCTCAGATTCCTTGAACATTTCTGTTACTGCAGAAATTCAGCATTCACGAACATCAGTCTTCCAGTATTCCACACACTTTATTTATGAAAGAAAACCGGAAGCTCTGACTCATTGCGATCACTTTTTGTTTTTGCCACCCTGCACAACTTGGCGTCATCAGCAGGTTTGGCTAACAGGACATGATGGACTGGGGCACGGATTGGTGCCTTTGCGTGGCGTTTGCCTCCTAGGTGGGTCATAAGGAAAGGGTTAAAATGAGTGTGATGTGATTGGCCAGTGGAAACTGAGGGGAGGAGTTAGGGTTAGAGGGGGAGTTGTGTGAAAGACAGTTGAGAGTTGGGAGTTGAAGAAGGAAGAGGCAGGATATAAGTCTGTGGGTTGGTCGAGTTGTGTGGAGTCAGATAGTTGGGATAATCAGTTTGAAGTTGTTAGGAACGAATAGGACAGTTAAGGAACTAAGATTAAGAAACTGCCAAGAAAAATTAACTGAAACCAAACGCTTGTTCATGCCTATAAAATAAACTTGATTATTCGTTAATGTTACCAACTAACTGGGCTCCGTGTATACCCGTGAGAAACGGGTTGGTGGCAGCGAAGAAAGCAATTATAGTGGTGGCACAGGGTCAATAGACCATCAAACGTCCGGGGGCCCTGTGTGATCGCCACACTTTGAGTACACTAAAGGGCCACTCTCTTCTATCCCTGTTTGTACTATATGTGCTCTGTAGTGTTTCTTTTAAATAAGCCTTTTTATGTGAAAACAAAACACTGGTTTCCAGTTGGTTTGGAAGTTACCATTTGATGCTCAAATGCCAATACCAACATCAGCTGAATTTTGATGCTGTTGCCATTCATTCTCCTGGTTCTGTCAAACAGATCTCCATCCACTGTCTCTTCCTTCTCCTTACTTTGTGCATCTGGAAGTTTGGGTTGCAATCCTATGGCCACTTAACCTGAACGTAAGTGTCATCGGTAGATAAAGTCCATCACTCCCAATGCAACCTTCTCACCACCTCATTCCTCTCCCTCGGTTACTAGCAGTGACCTCCGTGTTGGAAAGCCAGGTAAGCAATGCTGTTCCATCCTCCCCTGCTGGCGGCAACTGATCGCCACTGAACTCAATTGGACTTAAATCTCAGTAGGTATGTATAGGACACGCACCATTAGAGCTGTAAACCTGAATAAAGGTCCTCTGTCTTTATTTTGATTTGTGTGCAGCACCCAGTTGATTCAGGTGACCTCAAAATATTATTCTTAGCCGAAAAATGTGGCTTTTATTATTTCCAATATTTGACCTTGGAGAGCACTGTGGCCCATGTAGAATTCATTGTTTGCAGAAGAAACTTTGAGCAAGCCTGCCTGCAATGTTTGTCCTCAAGCTTCCAAAGCTAAACACCAAATTTGCAAGGGCTCTGATTGAATTGGTTATTAGCAATTTTCACAGCACACAGGAATGAGAGGAGAGGGGCAAAGCTCTCTTATAGGTGGCTAGCAGCAATCTCAACATGAATTTTGATGTTTGCTATTGACACGTCCTCCTAGAGTTATAGACAAAATGCCACAAGGGTTAGTAATTTCATGATCACAGCAGTGGCTTTGTTTGGCAGAAAGCTAATCTCCTTCCTCTGCTTATTTTGAGTTTTTGCCATGCACTTCTGCATTATGTAGTCATGGTAAGTAGGCAGTAATTTGGAGTAATCACTGTATTTAGCACAACTGGGGGATTTTAAAATCATACAGTACAGTTCTTCAATAAAGTTTCATGTGTGGTTGATTCATGTGTGTTGTACATGGAACACTTAAAAAAAACTTGCTGAAAGGATTTGTTCTAAGAAAAAAATGTTAGGATTATTGTTTAATTTTTCAGTACAAAAGTTGCATTCACATCAGGGCTGAACTGAATGGGCTTCAATTTCTGATCTTCAATATTTACCCAGTAAACCCTGACTATAAAGACTTCTCTGGGACGCACTGCATTATTGGCTATCTCACTGAGTTATTGTATGAAATATGTCCAAATTTCCTGCATTATAGACAAGTATCTTAGCTTCTCTATCTCTCTGTGGCTTATAACTGCCTTTCTTGGAACATCGTTCAGGAAATATATTTATTTCCTTTTTAGGAGGAGGAGGAGGTGGAGGTGGTGGTGGTGGAAAGTAAATTGGATCAATATAGAATTCAAGTAAGTGACAGAACAGTCTTAAGGGTCCGTCTTACTGGTAACTATTCTCAATGGAAAGGTTCTGATGGTGAGCGTCTGTATTATGGAACTAGAAGAAGAAGAAGAAGAAGAGTTTGGATTTGATATCCCGCCTTTCACTCCCTTTAAGGAGTCTCAAAGCGGCTAACATTCTCCTTTCCCTTCCTCCCCCACAACAAACACTCTGTGAGGTGAGTGGGGCTGAGAGACTTCAAAGAAGTGTGACTGGCCCAAGGTCACCCAGCAGCTGCAGGTGGAGGAGTGGGGAATCGAACCCGGTTCACCAGACTACGAGTCCACTGCTCTTAACCACTACACCACACTGGCTCTCTAGACATGGCCAATTTTGTTGACCATCTCGAATGAACATCCTTTTCCTTTGTCGGGTGAAGCTTGGGCAGAAACGACCTCTCCAGTTGGCCATGCTACCTGATTCCAGTATATAGCTAGCTAGCTTCTGTGGCAAAATAGGATCTTCACTACAGGGTAAGCAGTTCTTCCACTACTAAAGCAATGAGATTAAAAAGGCTGTTCTCACCTTCACCCTGAAGAGAGCGACTCCGAGCAGCTGAAAGTGAAAAGCCTTCAGCCAAGAAGGTGAGTTGCCTTATAGTGAGGCAGACCAGTCCATCTAGCTGAGCTGCTATCCAGGGTTGGAGACAAGGTTCTCTCCCCTGCCAAACTTGGAGATGGTGGAGAATGAACCTGGAACCTTCTGCATGGCGAAACAGATGTACCTCCAAGCTATGTACATGGCCCATTCCCGATTTTTCCTTCTTGTTTGCTACAATTTGCACCATGCAATAGACTTTGGGGCAAGGGGAAAGAGGTGGAAAAAAGGACAAGTGTGTTAAAAACAAAACAAAGATGGCCGCCTATTAATTACTGGTTTCGGCAACCCACCCCTTTTGGATGGAAGGGTTGCCAGGAATTCCGTGCTCCTGATCACCTTTAAAGACTGCCTTCCCTTTCACCAAATAACTAATGTCTCTCTCTCACTCTTTATCCATTGATACATATATTGCCGCGTACAATTTTCAACATCTGTTCTATGAATTTACCTTTCATGAAACAAGCTATAAGTAACCAGTCATTCTTATTACAAAAGAAATTTTCAAGTAAATCGGTCCAAATCATTTTGATATTTTAATTTTTCACGATATTGCAGCAAATAATGTCTGGGAAGCCCTGCTTTGTGTATGTTTGCTAGTGTGGTTTACGCAGCAAATACTGCAAGAATGAGGGTTTCCGCCATGTGGTTTGATCCAAATGCAACCCTGGTGGCCAGAACCAATTCTAGACTTGGCGGCTCTCAGGCAATTTGGCCTAGTGGTGCAGATAGCCCCTGCCCTAACTCACAGCCACAAACGGGCCAGAATTTGTGAGAAGCATGTGCAAATGATCAGAGGGTGGATTCTAAATTGATTCATACTGTTGGACTAGAATCTGGGAGACCAGGGTTCAAATCTAAACTGAGCCCCACTTGGATGGTCCTTTAAGATGACGTCTGAAGGTTTAGGGAAGCTTTTAATGTTTAACAGACTGTTGGAACAGACTGTTGGAAGCCTCCCAGAGTGGCTGGGGAAACCCAGCTAGCTGGGCGGGGTATAATAATAAATTATTATTATTATTATTATTATTATTATTATTATTATTATTATTATTTTCCAACTCTACAATTCTATGATTCCATGAGAATGGAGGAAATGTCTCCTGGACCTCAGTATCTGGGGCTTCCACTAGAAGCTCATATTGAAAACTGGATCAGACCCATGGTCTTTATCAATTGATTTACAATTTGATTCAAAACATTTGTGCATATCTGCTACTATGCAACTGTTAATATTATCTTGCACTCACACGTGGGCGACAGAAGTGTGGATTTATGAATTGATTATTAAGGCCATTTCCAGACTCTTAACAATTTTGCTGATGTTTGGGTCGGGGGAGACACACAATTAATAAAACTTCCGCAGTCAGCTATACACAGAGCATCTAGATGCAACAATGACAAATGAATGTTGCTTACAACCAAAAATACCCCACTGCCACTGTAACATTGTTTTCTAGGAGAAGTGCTTTATGATGGTATACTGCAAACATGGGCACTTTTCTAGACTTGCAAAGTGAGTCATAGGTCATGCTTTATAAAGGACTCAGGGTAAAAGTGAAGCCTGCTGAATTCACATTGATATAAATGGAGGAGTTAAATGTGAGCTTAAATCTCTCCTCCTGAAATCAATCAATGAGACTTAAAGTTTGTTGGATATACAGGCTTATGGTTTTAGTATCTCTGATTTCTAAACTGCCACATTTCAAGGGACAGGGCTGGGGAACAATAGTTAAGGATACAATCCACCAGAGGTTTTTCTGTGCAACCCTGCTGAAATGAGGTACTCTCAGAATTGCTCTCAATCATTTTTTTTTTTGGGGGGGGGAGAGGTTGTCTTGGCTAATTTCCCCACTTTTAATTAGACTTGCATCGGTACATTTTACAAACTTCTATCCTGATCTTATGGAGAGATGGACATGCCAAACTCTGGAAAGGATTGGACCATTTCCAGTATAAGCTCCCAAAAGAAGATATGTCTCCTGAGAATTGATGATTTCTTTGGATTCCTGATCTTGGACCACCTTGGCCATTTTAAACAATCTTCGCTCCGTTTTACTCTTTTGGGGCAGGAGGCAGTACGACAAAATAAGCAGAGTACCTACAATTTTACTCATTGTCAAGCCCTTCACAGTATCCAGTTAACAGCTTAACATCCCAGTTATGGCAATAGATAGTTCAGCAGTATCAAACCTCTGACCAGTGGACCATTTCAATTGTGGTGGTGGTATCACAACTTCAATGCATCAAGGCTTTTTTTTTTTTTTTTTTTTTTTTGCCAGCGCACTGAATGTATGGTGCAACCATTTCAACCACATTTAAAATGTTGCACCTTTATTTTCCTTTGCTGTCTTGAAAAAAAGAAAGGTTGCCACCATGAACTGTCTAAGTTTTCTGCCCTCTCTGTGCCTTCTGGTAAAGGCAACAGAAAAGAAAAACATCTAGACACATGGACTCCTATTTGCAGAACTAAAGCAGAACTGTGTAAATCTTCATGAGCTTGGGCGTCTATCAGACTAATTAAAGTGGACGTGGGTGGCGCTGTGGGTTAAACCACAGAGCCTAGGACTTGCCGATCAGAAGGTCGGTGGTTTGAATCCCCGCGACAGGGTGAGCTCCCGTTGCTCGGTCCCTGCTCCTGCCCACCTAGCAGTTTGAAAGCACATCAAAGTGCAAGTAGATAAATAGGTACCGCTCCGGCAGGAAGGTAAACAGCATTTCTGTGCTCTGCTCTGGTTCGCCAGAAGCGGCTTAGCTGTACGCTGGCTCCCTCGGCCAGTAAAGCGAGATGAGCGCCACAACCCCAAAGTCGGTCACGACTGGACCTAGTGGTCAGGGGTCCTTTTACCTTTACCTTTAGGAAGCTAATAGAAGTGAACTCTGTTTAGTAGTCATCCCCCCTTCTCTTTCATTGCTGCCCTTTCCCCAGGTTTTACCAAGGAACTTTGTTTGGGGGGGACACCCAATAAACATTATTAAAATAGATTTTAAAAATTAGGGGGGTGTCTATATCTCTTGCAGCTTGACATCCACTCCTGGCATAATGAGTGAAATTTGAACTTTCCATCAACCAAAATCGGGTCATGCCCCACAAGCCAGGTAAATGTCCTTTGGGTGCAATATCTGTAGGCCAGAAGCTGACCACCCATATATTGGATATTATAATGATAAAGCACCCACAAAAATGCCACAAGACTCCAAAAGATACCCTGAATTCTCCCAGATTTCATTCCATTCAGCTACTTAAGGCTACTGAAACATGCCCTAGCAAAACCTTTGTAGTTTTCTCCTATAAACTAAACACCAATTCAGTGGGAGATGACAGATTACTTCATATAGCATGCAAGCAAGCCCAGACAATAGCCGTAGCCATGACTGATTGCCTCGCTGTAACCCACTTTATGTTAAATGCATTCTTGCTGTTCAATTCCACAACTGTAATTTTGTTCTTCTGCATCGCTCAGCCCTCTGTGGACTAACCAGGTTCCTTCAGTAATGATTTCTTTTCTATTGTATTGTTTTCTGCATAATCAAGTTGGTAGGTAGGGGTTTAGGTGACACAGCCATCTGTCAAGTTCATTTGCTCTGAAAATGCATGGTATAATGGCCTCTACAACTTGGGGCTATCTGTTATAAAGGGAGAATATCAGCTTTTACCCTGCCTCACCTTATCATCGTCGTCAAATTATTATTTCCACCCCCCGTCCCCTTTCTCTGTATGAAATGCATACGGTTCCCTCAATGCGGCTGATTGGAGTTTATTTATTTATTTGTTTGCCAAAAAGTAGCCAGCGCATGATCGCCTTGTATTGCAATTTATGCAAGCAATCCAATTAAGTGGAAGGAAGCTAACATCCAGGCTAATGTGCCTGTCTCGAAATTAAAGAGGCTGCCGCAAAACTGCGGCGCTCCGGAGTTATCACGGCTGTTTCCCTGACATGCTCACTGCCTCTTTCTTGAAGTTTGCATAATGTGCAAGCGCAAGGTAGCCTGGATGCCAGAGAGAAAAGAAGGAGAAAACAGTGATTCATTTCCCTTTGCTCAAATGAAAGAGCTCATAACACTTTCCATAAAACCTTTATCAAATGGGGACTGTTTACTGAACTGACACATTTTCATGGGGAGGAATAACATAAAAAACAGCTTGTGGTGTTGCTCAGCTTTCCCCAGATATAGCTGAACTACGCTGGAATAGTTTGTGAAAGGTGATATTACTTTTGTTTCTTTTTAAAGAAGGGGAATTATCTTGGCTGATTTAGGCCAAGTAACAATTAGCGTAAGAGAAGAATATCTCCTGCGTTTGTGATTTCTGATTAATTCTGGGGGGGAAATCACTAACAGGGCAGTTATGGCACTGCTGCTGGAATTACTTTACACTGGATTATGGCCACTAAATACGGCTTTGTTCTGAGGTAGCAAACTTCAGCATGCAAGTGGAGGCAACATGGTTGAAATAGCTGAGCCAATATTTTCAGTTGAGCCAATTTCAATCGTTCGTTGGGGGAGAGGATGAAAAGAAAATCCTGCCCAATTTGGAATGGAGCAGGAGAAATTTCTGGAAATTTCACCGTGGTGGTAGTGGGCCTAAATTCTTTTACAGACAAGTGAGAGTAGTCACCCCCACACTGCCCAATTATTTTACAATTTAAAATAATCCTTGCAATCCATGGCCGATGAGTGCCAAGCTAATAATAATAATAATAATAATAATAATAATAATAATTTATACCCCGCCCATCTGGCTGGGTCCCCCCAGCCACTCTGGGCGGCTTCCAACAAAACACTAAAATACAATAACCTATTAAACATTAAAAGCTTCCCTAAACAGGGCTGCCTTTAGATGTCTTCTAAAAGTTTGGTAGTTATTTTTCTCTTTGACATCTGGTGGGAGGGCGTTCCACAGGGCGGGTGCCACTGCCGAGAAGGCCCTCTGCCTGGTTCCCTGTAACTTGGCTTCTCGCAGCGAGGGAACCGCCAGAAGGCCCTCGGCGCTGGACCTCAGTGTCCGGGCAGAACGATGGGGGTGGAGAAGCTCCTTCAAGTATACTGGACCGAGGCCGTTTAGGGCTTTAAAGGTCAGCACCAACACTTTGAATTGTGCTCAGAAATGTACTGGGAGCCAGTGTAGGTCTTTCAAGACCAGTGTTATGTGGTCTCGGCGGCCGCTCCCAGTCACCAGTCTAGCTGCTGCATTCTGGATTAATTGTAGTTTCCGGGTCACCTTCAAAGGTAGCCCCACATAGAGCGCTTCTCCAACCTTATAGCTAGCTGAGATGTGGGGCTGGTGATTATATATGTGGGTAAACAAGATGGAACTTAATTCGGTCCAGAGAAAGGTGTTGCTGGTTGGGGTTCAAGTGATCTGACTTTAGATGTTCATCCTGTTTGGGCTGCTTCCAATCTGAATTGTTTTCAAAATTATTTAACAGAATTTGTATCCTGCTTGATCGTAAAGACCTCCAAGCAGCATACATAAAATAAAATATACATTTAAATTACTGGAAAAAGTTTAAAGCAAGGTAACCTAAGATAGAAATAATATCAGCAGTTTTTAAAAAAATAAGTTTTAAATTAAATTGCATATGAAAATCCATGTTAACTTTGCCTATCGGGCATCACATATTATTTGTTTCGAAGGCTTACAGCCTGCCTTTCAGATGCAAGAGTACTCAAGATGGCTTACAATAAAGATGAAAAAACTTATTTGCCAAAATAAAACGAGGCCGTACAAGGCTTTAAAGGTCAGCACCAACACTTTGAATTGTGCTCGGAAACGTAAACAGTAACTTCCAGAAGCAATGCGAAGTTAAGAAGGACCCACAGACTATAAACCTGATCTCCCAAAGGGAGTACAGCTCTGTCCAAACTAGGCAACACTCCTAGACCCAGAACAGATTTCTATTCTAGAAGTACCTCTATCATATCAAGGCTTCACCTCAGTTTATTTTCCTACATCTGTCAAAATCCCACTCAATCCACTGGTAGAGGAAGGGGTGTGTGGTGGGTGCGGGCCGCCCCAGGTATCATCCCTGAGGGGGGTGATATTGCCACCCCTCCCCCTGGGATGCTTGCTGTGGCCGGCACCCCCCTGGGATGCTAGCCTTGCCCCCGCGGACGGCTGGTCCCAAGGTGCACAGCATGTGTGCCACTCCGGGTACCAGAACAGCTAGCTCTGCCTCTGACTGGAAGAGGTATAAGACCCCATAGAAAGCCCACTATAGTCCTAAGGCAGCCCTAAGTACCTAATTTCATAATCATCTTACCGTTACCCCTCGGACAACTTCTTTCATTGCATCTCAAACCCAGCCTTGACCTCCAGTATCCCACCCCACCACCCAAAAATCAAGAGGGAAGGTGGCAATAGACGCAGAAAGACCCCCAGAGCCAATGTTGCTTGTTTGGCTGTCGGGGAGACTTTATCACCAGGGACTCTTCAGGAGAAAGGGTCTACTCAGGTGGAGGAAGAACTCAGGAAAGATTCAGCTGCTGGGACAATGACCAGGAGAAACTGATGTGTTATTGTGTGGCTAGAAAAGATCCAGTGTGTTACTACAAGGAGGGTGGAGTAGAAGAAGCTGTGGATTCTTACTTAGAAAGAAAAAAGAAATGGACACAACTTAAGGGCAGAGCTACATTTTGCCAGAAACACTTGGGAAATTGGCATCAATTGGTTATATCCTTTCCTTCTTCTTCTTCAGCATGTGGTAAAATTTACCTCATGCTCTAATCTCATGACATTACATAGAAGCCACCTCATCAGGGCCGAAGGGTCTTCACCCCCCCCTAAAATGTTTCAATCAGGGCTGTCTTAATCATATGTGGTGCAGAGGTACAAAGATCTGCCCAGCGAGCGCCCCCTACAGGTTGCCCAGTCCCAGGCACGCAGGAGGGTGGAGCCAGCTGGCAGCCTCAGTATCTCACTGGCTTGGTCGCCCCTGAACTTGCTGTGCAGAGCCACCCACAGCAGAAGTGCCCACCGCAGCGCTCCGACCAATGGGCGGGCTCTTCCCCAGACTCAACTCTGAGGCCCCAGACTCTCAGCCTGGCACCCCTGAGAGCCCAGCGCCCGGGTGCCCCGCACCCCTAGTGCCTATGGGTAAGACGGCCCTGCTTTGAATTCAGTTCAAATAGTGTCCATGCACTCCGTCATGTGATCGATTATGCAGGGCAGAGCTTACTTGTCATCATCGTCCCCCCCCCCCAAATTTTATTCAAGTTGGCACCCCTCCCACATTGTACATTTGCCTGCCACCACTGTGCATCAATGACTGCCCCCAGCAGTTTTGGGGGAGGGAAGAACCCCACACTTTTGTTGACCAAGTAAAATATATTCCTTTAGTGGAAGATATTAAGGCATTTTAGACAAGGCTCCCCCCCCTTAAAAAACACACCCCCCAGTGTGATTGAATTCAACTGTGTTGTCAAAATGTGTGTTGACAGAACCTATTAATGTTCATTTCCTTAGTTGGGGGCGGAGGATAGCAAAACTTCCATACACCCAACATTGTCCAGTAGATTTCTTTCCCGCACAAAGATTTCCTGCAAATTTGCTGAAAGCTGCTCCCCAGCTCCAAAGCACTGGTAATCTCCCACCTGTCGGGCATTAATATGGTGTACAGAATGGCAGATTTATGAGTTGTACCAAAGACAAGCATGAAACAATATATTTTCCCGTGGCTTGATAGGGACTCTGCATGAGACGAACTAATACATTACTGCAGCCGAACGCCCCTGATTAGTCCTTTTCCTTCCCTGGATTAAAACGAAAGGAAAGGGGAGGGGCGAAACCACCCCTGAATTGTATACAGTCAGCCTAGTTACTGAAGCTTTAAAGTTTATTAAAGTTTATCGACCATGTGTATACATTTCTGGATTTAGGCTCAATTGCCTCTCTCCAAGCTGGAACATTGAATTAAGATGCAGAGCCTCGCCGTGGCTCCTGTGGACTCCAGCTGAGCTACAGGTAGCAGAAGTCTCCTTCAATTAGACATAATCATCACTCACAGTCAATAATTGTGCTAAAGGCTGCTTTCAAATCTGCGAGGGATTCGCATTTAATGTACTGATTCAGCTTGTCTGAGCCAAATTCACTGTGTACTGAAACCAAAGCAATTTAGATCTTGCCTACGGCCTTTCTGGCAGTTCATCTAGTACTCAACACTGTTAGGACTGTGAGATACAATTTAATCGGAGACATCTGTGCACAGAGACTCAGAAAGGACCTTTTTCCTGTAGCAGAGGTGGGGGGGAGAGAGAGAGACTAAGTAATGGCTATGCTGTAGTTTTATGTGAAGAACCAGGCCTTATCTCTCCCCTGAAAAATAAAACATTTAAGATATAGCAGAAAGCCAAATAAAAAAAGGAGAATTTGTGTGTTATATATGAAATGCGCACTGATGCTCGCCGCAGCTTTGCTTGCGCTGAACCTCATGGCATAAAGCACTTGAGAGCTCTGATCCTGGGATTAACCATTTAGAGGTATTACAACTTTTATCATCCACTGCCACCAACGGGGAGATATTTATTAAGTATGAAAAGGAGATGGCTCACTCTGTGAATTTCCTAAATATCAAAATCTCCCTTACAGATAAGGTGCCGTGTTACGTTCCGTGTATTCTGTTAAGTGCTTTGGAAGGCTCTCTTTTATATATCAGGCCTTAAATTATCTAGAATTAACTGGCATAACACCCTGTGGGTTATTCTAGAGCTGTCATCCCAAAACAAGCTAATAAGATCATCGGCATATCTGACGGACTTAAAACCAACTGGTTAAGCAGCTCTTGAATGAATCCCAAATTGCCCAGTTCTACTGCCATAACCTTAATCATTTGCCGTCATTCCACAGAATGATATGTTTTCACATTTGGAAGTCAAGGGAGCAGATGGGCTTGTGTTCCGGGAAGATCAGCGTATTAAAGCGATGTGCTTAAACGTCATGTCAGTATTTGGTTTACAACTGTGTAACCCTTCTCTCTTCTCCCTTAATAAATTTGCTGCAGGAGATACTTCTTGGAACTGTAGGGGGAAGTACTAAAATTCTGCTCAAATTTGGGAGAGGGAGATTTGTTTTCGGAATGGCACCATTAATGGGCATGCACGATATGTTGTTGTTTAGTCATTTAGTCGTGTCCGGCTCTTCGTGACCCCATGGACCAGAGCACGCCAGGCACTTCTGTCTTCCACTGCCTCCTGCAGTTTGGTCAAACTCATGCTGGTAGCTTCGAGAACACTATCCAACCATCTTGTCCTCTGTCGTCCCCTTCTCCTTGTGCCCTCCATCTTTCCCAACATCAGGGTCTTTTCCAGGGAGTCTTCTCTTCTCATGAGGTGGGTAAAGTATTGTAGTCTCAGCTTCAGGATCTGTTCTTCCAGTGAGCACTCAGAGCACTCACGATATAATTGTGCATATATTATAGCAAATGTTAGCTCCCCCCGCCCCGCCACCCCAATAGTAACACAGCAGGAATTGTAGCTGGAAGTGTGTGCGCGCACACACATGTTATATTTGACATTCTTTCCCCAGTTTTTTTCTTCTGTGCTTTTTACTTCAGGTACTACATCTGCAAAAAAAGAAAAAGAAAAAGAGATTCAGATCAGATCAGATGCATCCAAAACTATCAGTCACTTGGGGTTTTTTTAATAAAAAAACCCCAGTTGTACCTTAATGAATTCTTGATCTCCTCTGTTAATCTTTAAATAACACACACTGTATTCTCTCTTAGTTAGACTAAGGTGGCAACCACCTAGTCAGATGCAAAGCTGGAAAAGGCAGAATTCGAGCCACAGGTCAACAAGAGACAGTGTTGTCAGACAACAGGTCACAAATATTGTCTTGAAAGCATTACACTTTCCTACACGGGAAGTGACAAGTTCAGCGATAATTAGCTGTGTCTTTATGGTGCATTTAATTTCCATGATGCCACAATAGCTCTGACAGCATGATCACAAAGGCAATAGAGTTGAAAGCCGCTAACCTTTTAGGTTAACTCTAATTGGAGTACCCTTAAATTAGGGCTCTCTGATAGGTAATAAGATCATTATTGTTTAGGTCAGCTTCTGCTAATTTGTGTTTGTGTACTGCAGGTGTTTTCCATCATATGACTGCTTGCTACAGTATATTATTACCCGGCGCACACCATGCGCTGGAGACTGTGTCTCCTTGGTATCCACTTTAACTTGCCAGATGTTTCTTTTTTAAAAAGGGCAAAGGAAATGGAATGTAAATTGTCACATTCTGATTAACATTATTCATTTAAATTTTATATATATATATATATATATATATATATATATATATATATATATATATGTTAAAAATAGTTTATTCAATATCTGGGGCAAACCCCCACCCCACTCTTATTAACACCCTCTGTTAACAGAAAATCAAAGAAAGCAGAGTTGTGAATTGGTTGGAATTTGGAAGACAGATCTATTGGTCCTGACAGCTAAATGAAGCACCCATGTTCAGAGATAGTATACCTGTCTAATGAGATGCTGTGGGTGAATAGCAGAGGACTAGCTTGTGGGGTTATAAATGCTGTGATTCGAGGACCCGATCCCCGCTTGGGAAATAAAGACATGTGGACACAGTATATTAGGTTAATGGGCAAGAAAAGGCCACAACTTTATTGATTACAGCATGTGAGAAGGTATTGGCTTAGGCATTGGACCACTGACAATAGACTCCACCCACTCAGAGAGGGGTGAGTCTGAAGAGGGGTTAACCACCAGTCGGGGGAGCCTGTTGATGCTAATACAACTATAAGCTCTCCCCTGATGTCACCAAGGGTCGTGCCATGGCCCCCCGCCACACAGGCATCGGACAGGATCCACAACCGCCGGATTCGTTTAACGGAATACCCAATATTGAAGGGGTAGGCGATGGCCACACCTTGCCCTTCCAAACACCAACAACACATTCCAATGCCTAACCGCCAAATACCATGAAAGTTGTGACGATTGCTATGAGGTAGGCGAAAAAAATCAAAAGGCCGGTGCCAGTTTGCCAATTGGAAAAAATTCCTACCAGGCCCCCCGGGCAACCAGGGCAACCAACCATAGGTCCATAGCAAAGTCAAGGGGAAAAGCTAATCTTGATGGTTACCAGTGGATTAAAAAAAAACCTCTGATGCCTGAACTACGCCTTATTCCCTCAGTTTAAATCTATATTCCCACAACCACTGCTATAGTTTGACGTGAGGTAGGTCCTTTCTATACCAGCCCAATAATACCTGTTCACTATGTTTGGCCCTCCAGGTTTCTGTGCATTGCATATTGAAATAGCACCCCACAATGTGTTTCTTTCCCCCAAATATGTCTGTTATACTTAAATTGCAGTGACCTTTCCTACCATGCCAGTGCTGGATTTACGTATAAGCTAAACAAGCTATAGCTTAGGGCACCACTCTCTTGGGGGCCCCAAAAAATGTTAAAGGAAAAAAACCTGGATGTACATTTCCAAAATATAAGATAAAAAACAAATAAAGCAAAACCTACATACAGCAACATTGTTTTGTGTTGTGTATCGACCTATTAGGTCCATAAATTACCATATAGCATACAGTGAACACAAAAAAAAAACAGGGACAATTTGTTGTTGACAAAGGACAGCTGGACATATAAAGGGCCCCATTACCTTCAGTAGCTTAGGGCCTCATCAAACCTAAATCCGGCCCTGTACCATGCACATCTAGATATAAACTACACCACTTTGGAAACTTGTGAGATGAGGACATAAGAATTCCAGTGCTTCAAATATTTGTTCCCTAAGCTTATCTGTAACTTTTAAACCCTGATTCTACATAGGCTGGAGACGTAGCTTGTAAAAAATTCTCACCTGATATATTTCTGTTCAATTTGCCTAGGAAAGCATAATACAAAGTTATTATTATCACCATTGTTCTTGTTGTCCATGGTAAAGCAACCCTACTACTAAAATGCAACAATAAAATAAAAATAAACCATGCTGAATTACAAATATTTTTATTGAGCCGCTCATGAAAGCCAACAAGACTGGTTACTTAAAGAATATTTAACATCAAAGTACACAGAGAAGAAATGTTTGGAGCAAGTTCATTTCAGATCCAGTTTAATGGGACTTGGATTCTGATTACTTGGTAAATCCCCAATGAGTCATGAATCTGTCATCCATCTTGGGCATAACTGTACCAAAACACTGTACCACGGAGGTATCTGATGGGGCATTCTACATTGTGCTTCTTGAACAGCTGAAGAAGGTCATCTTCTAACTTTTGACCTTTGAGGAGACAGCAACTGGGGGAGAGATACTTAAGCTAGAGTTCAGTGAGTTCTTCCTCCTCTAAGGAGCAGTGGTTATTGAGAGTACCACAAAGATATTCAAAAGGAATATCTGAAGTTTTGCTCAAATGAATGGACTTGCTGTTTGTTAGAAGTAATACGCCATCATGACGGTGTTAGAGTTGTTGCAATGGAATCCCTGGTCTGGACCTTGTGCAGAGTAGAAATGAAAGTGATCTCCACCACAAGGAAAGCTTTACTGTAAACGGTCTTAAACCAGTTACAAAATAAGTGTTGCAAAATACAAAGTGACACAGTGCTCTTAAAACAAACTAGCAATGCAGTCCCGTCTTATTTAAGTCCTTAAAACTGTAAAGGTAAAGGACCCCTGACAGTTAAGTCCAGTTGCACAAGACTCTGGGGTTGCGGCGCTCATCTCGCTTTACAGGCCGAGGGAGCCGGTGTTTGTCCGCAGACAGCTTTCTGTGTCATGTGGCCAGCATGACTAAGCTGCTTCTGGTGAAACCAGAGCAGTGCATGGAAACACTGTTTACCTTCCCGCCACAGTGGTACCTATTTATCTACTTGGACTGGTGTGCTTTCGAACTGCTAGTTTGGTGGGAGCTGGGACAGAGCAACGGGAGCTCACCCCGTCGTGGGGATTTGAACCACCGACCTTCTGAACAGCAAGCACAAGAGGCTCAGTGGTTTAGACCACAGCGCCACCCATGTCCCATTTAAGTCCTTAGCATAGTCCAATAATTAACAACAAATATGCATCCCTTGCATCCTATCCTTTGTTATTCTAATATCAATCTCTACTAGGACAGATTTGCCTCCTATTACATGGAGGAGTGCTACATGTGTACCAATGTACATTCATAGCATCCCTTCTCACCCCATGGCGACCTGATACAGTGGTACCTCGGGTTACATACACTTCAGGTTACATATGCTTCAGGTTACAGACTCCGCTAACCCAGAAATAGTACCACTGTATACAGATAGTGGTGGAGGTCTGGTTGCAGTGCTGTATGTGTGCTGTAAAGTATGTGTGTGCTGTAAAGTAAGGATGGGGTAGAAATTGGATTCACTTTGCATTTAAAGGTGAACCTACCCAATCAGATCCTGCCAGCCTAGCAGTTCGAAAGCACGTCAAAGTGCAAGTAGATAAATAGGTACCACTCCAGCGGGAAGGTCAACGGCGTTTCCGTGCACTGCTCTGGTTCGCCAGAAGCGGCTTAGTCATGCTGGCCACATGACCTGGAAGGTGTACGCCAGCTCCCTCGGCTAATAAAGCGAGATGAGTGCCGCAACCCCAGAGTCAGTCACGACTGGACCTAATGGTAAGGGGTCCGTTACCTTTACCTTTTTACCCGATCAGAACTTTTCTAAACCGAATTAGCCAACCCAAAATGCAGCTAACCTTCAAAATTCACACTTCCCTGAATCTTGAAATGCAGTTCTCCAGCCAGACAATCTGTACAGACATGTATATACTAGGATAAAGTGTTTCTTAAAATACATATATTGTTAGAAACAACACACCAAAATGCCTTAAATTAGAGAAGGTTGCTTTGCAAAAATGTTGCATACAAAAAGTTGCATGCAAAATGGCTTATTTGGAGAAATTCACACTAAAATGCCGGTTCATTTTCATGAGAGCATTTTTTAAAAAGCAAAGTGATGTGGAAGTGTGAAGAACTGGCATTTAGATGGGAAAAATGAGAAACTGAGAGAAACCAAGATGGACAGATGCACCTGGGCCTGGGAGAATGGGCTACTTTAGCACCAAAACAGCAATAGTTCTAAATCCCCGCTGCACAAAGTATGTCTTTAATGAGGTTTCAGTTTCTGGTTCCCTGCTATTACAGGGGTACCTCAGGTTACAGGCGCTTCAGGTTACAGACGCTTCAGGCTACAGACTCTGCTAACCCAGAAATAGTACCTCGGGTTAAGAACTTTACTTCAGGATGAGAACAGAAATCGTGCAGCGGTGGTGCAGTGGCAGCGGGAGGCCCCATTAGCTAAAGTGGTACCTCAGGTTAAGAACAGTTTCAGGTTAAGAACAGAACTCCAGAACGAATAAAGTTCTTAACCCGAGGTACCACTATACTAACTCAGACAACCTGTGTAAGCTCCATTTCATTAATTCCTTGGGGGACAGGGAATAACTACTGATGTCATACAGAAAGGAGTCTGCCAAAATCTAGGAATGTATCGAAAGGAACCTGCAAAACCTGTGCCAGGTTCTGCTTTCAACAAAATGCAGGTGGCAGCTCTATTCCCAATAGTCAGATGCCATGGAAAACTAGATGGTTAAAAGCTGAAATTCCATGTTCTTTATTTTGCTTCTTCACATTGCCAGTGGTGACCCATCTCCCCATATCAATGGATGGCCTTGATTTTTGGACATAGCAGATAAAGGACATTTACTTCATGTGCCCCTGTGAAGTGTGTGCCTCAGCCGAGTTTTGTGTTTCATTTTTAATGGGAAATGATTGTGTGGTTAGACAGCGTCCTGTTTTTCTGCCAAAAGCACACCCCAGATAGCAGCAAAAGGGCACATAAGGTTAAGTACAGATAAGCGTAGAGATACAGTTCAGCCTGCTGAAGTTTGAAGTCATCAGCAAGTATAACTAATCTTCAGTAAAGTCATCTCCCAGGCACAGCGAAACGCAACATTACTTTCCACTATAAACTACACTGAAAAGTAGCTATTAGGTATAAATACTTTCACTTACTGAATTGTTGATGCCTGCCCTTCGTAAATCACAACATTGCTAAATCTCTCCTAAGGTGAACTGTATATAAAGGGGTTTATTGTTTCAGCAATCTGCTGATGACACATTTCTTAGCCAGTCCTAGGTTAGAATCCTTCAAGAGCGGTGGTTGTGCATTCAGCTCCAACTAGTTCTTGTTAACATAGACATTTTTTCAGATCAAGCTGCCAGTCTGGGTGTCAAAGATCTATAAACCCCTCTATGACTGTGAATTTGGAGAAATGAAAAGATTTATGATGAAATGAGCTCAAGATACAAGTGACATACTGTACACAAGTAAATACATTGGCATGTGAGCGAATGTTTTTTCTTTAAATATGGATGTAAGGGCAAACTTACATCCATGTACAATAAAAAGATCATTATAGTCTTACAATTATAGCCCAAACAGAAAGGGATGTCTTCCAAAATTTTGGCAAAAAAGTCCCGGATAAGAGTTAAGAAAATTGTAATGCGGGGTGGGGGAGGTGAACCATAGGATATAATGTCCTATACAAACAATGAAATCCTATGCATGTCACCCTAGAAATAAGTTTATGAGTTCAATGGGATTTACTTCCAGATAAATTGCAACCTGCATGTATTAACCTAATCCATTCTAGCTGCAAATTTAAAAAGCAGTTATGCATGAATGTTGTTGTTGTTGTTAAGTCATTTAGTCGTGTCCGACTCTTCGTGACCCCATGGACCAGAGTATGCCAGGCACTCCTGTCTTCCACTGCCTCCCGCAGTTTGGTCAAACTCATGCTGGTAGCTTCGAGAACACTGTCCAACCATCTCGTCCTCTGTCATCCCCTTCTCCTTGTGCCCTCCATCTTTCCCAACATCAAGGTCTTTTCCAGGGAGTCTTCTCTTCTCATGAGGTGGCCAAAGTATTGGAGCCTCAGCTTCAGGATCTGTCCTTCCAGTGAGCACTCAGGGCTGATTTCCTTCAGAATGGATCGGTTTGATCTTCTTGCAGTCCATGGGACTCTCAAGAGTCTCCTCCAGCACCATAATTCAAAAGCATCAATTCTTCGGTGATCAGCCTTCTTTATGGTCCAGCTCTCACTTCCAGACATCACTACTGGGAAAACCATAGCGTTAACTATGCGAACCTTTGTCGGCATGAATAGTTGCCCCCAAATCTGGGTAGCAATGCAGTTTTCAATGCATCCCATCGAAAGCAATTCAAGGTAGATATTTTGCATCCACAGTCTGACCTGCGTTTGGATTTGAATTTAGATGTGCACATCAGATTTATGTCCAAAATTCCTCCTGAAACAGCAGGTCTATAGATAACGACTGATAAATGGGGGAATGAGTTTGTGGATCAAGCTCTCTGTGTAGCAAGAATGAGCAGACTGTCCAAAGTCGCCTTAATGGCTGGAATTAAGTGTTTACAAGGATGGTTTGCAGGAAGCCTGAAAATCCAAGGCAGCCAGGTGCCAGTGAGATGTTGTTTGTCTACAACTCCAAACAGTCCCAGCCAGTAGGGATGTACTGGCTAGGACTGATGGGCACCAGTTTGGGAAAGACTGATCTAAATTCTCCATTGGGCATTGTTTTATCTGCTTTTGATCATCTCTTTATTAAGATTAAGCTACCTTGTTTGCAGAAATAATTATGAGTTAAATCCTGGGTGTGATTCATTGTGCTGGATGGCAGAGCCATGCATCTTAAGTTTGCCAGCGAGCATTTGATAGTTATTAATATGTACATACATGAACAATAAATTACTGGCTATGTGCCACATCTCGCTCACAACCAGAACACTGCTTTTTTATTTCTACAAAGGTGATACAATTGCTGCATTGTGTATATCAGCATTTCAATGTGAATTTCCCCCATCAATAAACAAATTTGACTAATGTATTTTTTGGGGGGCAATTTTCAGAGATATAATTCATTTTTATGTTATTTTAATCAGTACCTTCCAACTCTACAATTCTATGATCTTCATTTTTTTTTATGCACTTCTCCCCAATAATTGTGATTTTGTACACGTAGTTTGGTCAGACAACTGCACTGCAAAACTCAGGTAAGTGCAAATAGCGACAGATAGCTGTGTTTCAGTTTGCATATTGTTTTGGGCAGTTTGAATTTGCTAGATTTAGCTTTAACTGTATACTGAATGGAATTCCTCCTCCATCCTTATTCCCTGCTGATTTAGCCCTCCTCGCTGAGGACCTACTCCTTCTGCTGTTGCCATGCAAGGCATTTCCTCAGCCTTGGTGGCATGAAGCGAGTTAAACAGCTCAAGGCTGGTGGAAGCCTAACTTTTGTGGGTGTTATCAGTGTGGGGGGAAGAAGTTCATTCAGTTTGCATTTTAATGAAAATCTACCTATAAGCAAGACAAATCACAGCTATCTTTCCAAATGTTGTGATGCAATTCTCAGCGCAAAAACACATCTATATCTAATTTTATATTTGCTTGCATATTCGTGAACAAAAAAAGTTCACATGGGCACAAAAATGCATGCCAATGTTTACGGGGACATCTTAAAGAACAATTTGCAAGGGGCCAACAGAACTTGACAGATGTGTCCATTCCTAGTTCACTTCCTGATTCCTGCTTTTTTTCTGCCAAACATCTGCCCATAGCTCCAATCAGCTACGCATGCAGAGCAAATGTCCATATTTTTATTTTTGAAATATTGGTGGATATTATATTATTTGATCTGCTTACTTGCTTACTTCACCAAACCTTTATTAGGCATTACAAATATAGGCCATCATACCTGCTGGAAATGTAAAGAGAAAGAAGGTACCTTTTATCATATGTGGTGGTCGTGTAAGGTAACTAAAACATTCTGGGAAATGATATATAATGAATTGAAAAAAATGTTTAAAAGAACTTTTGTGAAAAACAACAACCCAGAAGCTTTCTTATTAGGAATTTTAGGTACCGACATCCCAAAAGAGAAGAAAATACTTTTTATGTACGCGACAACAGCCGCACAGATGTTACTAGCTCAAAGATGGAAAGAAGAGAAAGTCCCTACCAGAGAGGAATGGCAGATCAAGCTGTTGGAATACGCCAAAATGGCAAAACTCACCAGAGAGCTCAGGAACCAAGAAGACAAAAAGGATGGAAAAAAATTATAATTTGTTTAGGAGACCACTATAAGCAGATGAAAACATTAGCAGGATTTTAACAACACTTGTAATGTAACAAATACTGTGGACAAGATGAAGAAATACAATATATGGATTGTGAAATAATGTGCGAAGATGTTGACAATGGGACTCATGGAGGGGAGGGTGAGAAGTCTGGAGATATAGAGAAATCTTTATTTATGGTTATGGATCTGGTTTTGTTATAACCTTTTGTTTGTAAACTAAACTAAAATTTATTTCAAAAAAACCAAAACAAATATAGGCCATCATAAAACATCCATTTATTAAATTTTAAAATAAATACAAATAAGCAGCCATGTAAAAATATATAATAACGAAGATTTTCATTGGAGTTTCTTCCCACTAAATAGTGCCATTCACCACTCTTAAGAGATACTATTGATAAAAACTCAGCCACCTTTGCAGTTACTATATTATTTGATAACTGAACCATCAAGTAGCACCTCAACTGTATGAAAGAGATGGGCAGAACTTCCATGCTGCATTCCCCCCCCCAAAAAAACCCCCCAATTATTTATATTGCAGTCACTTCACAGATTCAGGTAAGGTTTGGTTGACCCATGATAGATTCATCACTTCCCAGCAAAAGTCAAGGATAATTTAGGTTACAATCCTTTTTTTTAAAAAAATATTTTTATTAAACAATTTCAACATAACAACTTAACAAACCATATAATCACATACATTATCTCCCTTTTTTTTCCACCCCCCTTCCATCCCTCCCTCCCCCCTCCCACCAGGAACTTCCCTCACCTCCTCTCTCTAATTTCTATACACACATTGTTCTCTGCATGTTATAAAGTTATACATACCCTTACCTTATCTATCTATCATGTTATCAACCAATAAATTTGTGTATGTTTATTCAAAACCTGCCAAGGAGTCCAGTTCCTTTTGTTGTCTTTTTAGATAATTTGTAAAAAGCTCCCATTCTTCCTTGAAATCACAGTTGTCCTTGTCCCGCAGTTTGTGTGTCAATTTAACCAACTCTGCAATTTAGGTTACAATCCTAACCCCATTTACTAGGGTGGGGCAGTGAGCCTCAATGAATAAGACCTACTTTAGAGATGGCATGGTCAGAATGGCAGCGTAATGAACCATCCCAGATAAACTAAGATAAGCCCCATTTGGGTGTGCTGCTTGCATGTAAATTCTACGAAGGAGCAGGGGGAAAAGGGGCAAGTTTCCATGAAGTCTGAAGTGGGAGGGATCCTCTGCTAATGCAGGCGCTTCCAAATTGTTTAGACCAATGCAAAATTGGGCTGCTAAATTGCACAGGGAGTAATTGCACAAGGCAATTCACCAAGTGATGAACATGCATGCATAAATGAGCCTTTTGTCACAACTGCGATGGAGAAGTCCCACAAACTCAACTGGAAAGTCCCAGTCACAATAAGACATTGTATTATTACTGAAGCGTTAACTGGGCTACTGTGGATAAAGAAAGAAATCTGGAACCACAGGGGTGCGTGGCATGGTTTTAAGAAGCAACGACAAAGCAACTTTATTGACTACAGCAATTTAATGACATATTTGTGTGTTGTTCAGCTATTAAAACAGGACCTGCTCTCTCAGTCATTGATAGGGATTGGTATCTAATCGGCTTTGTGTCGTATCCTCGTCCAGCTTGTACTTCCTAAGCAAGAAGATATAGGAGGTGGCACTTCCTGATTTAAACGCTTCCATCCATTAGGAGAGAAACAGATTAACATGGAAATGCTTTTTAGTTACTCTGGACTTCCTCAGTTTGTGGCACTGAGGCCTTATGATTTATTTTTCCTAGATCCCATTGTCAGCGAAGTCAAAGACACCCTCCCAAATTCTGCAGTGACATTAAAGATAGCAGAGGCCTATGTGGTTCCTTTTAGAATGCAAAGGTCAGACACAGTGTTAAGGGGGCAGCCTGGGGTCAGAATAATACAGTAGGAATTGGTGGGAGGGCAGGATGCCGGGTGGGGGGACGGTTGCAGTTAGGTTAGCATATTGTCCTGGGGTTAAGAGCTTTCTCGAAGCCCTGATCCATCTTCATCCTTGTAATGAGGCTATTCTTACTTTCAAAGAAAGTGTTGCTACGAAACACATTGGCAAATTTGAGGCCCGCTTATTTAAGCTCCGGGACCATTGTTCTTGGTGGTGTAATTGGTGATCGAGAAAGCCATAAAATGCCCCTGCTATTAAAACAGCCTGAATTGAAAGTGAAAGGAGCGTATTTATACAGTGGTAGCTTCTCTGTAGAGGCAACTTTCACCCTCACGTGAACCAGACTTTATGGAAAGACCTGATGACATCGCTCTTGTTTAACCTCCTGGAGAACTGGGGTGCGGGGTGTGTGGGGAGGGAAGAAGGGGGTGGGAAATCAAAACGGAATAGAATTAATGAGCCTTCCCATATTGTCCTGTTTCTTTTGTTGTGAAGAAGCTGGGTGAAAATGAAGTAGAAAGGCAGAGGATAGAACAGAGCCTCCATTAATATCAGGTTATAAATTCTACAAAACATTAACTTCATTACATAGCAATTACTATCTGTAATTGGCAGAACGGAAGATTCTACTTTCTCATCAATTGCTTGTTGGATAGGACTCAGCAATTTCCTCCCCTGCTGGCAAAGGTCATGTTACTGATGGAGAGAAGATCTTAGTGCAATGGAAGAATACAGCAGTTTTACTTTTCTTAAATTGCAACTGAAGAATGGTGGGGCGTGGCAGCGGGGCTGGTTGATTGGTTATAAAGAACATCTAATTGCATCTAACTGCCATGGGTAACTTTAAGATGGGGGGAACAATATGGGGAAATTTAAAGACTGTGGAGGCACCTGCAGGTTTGCGTGTTCAGACCCAGAGACGTCCCCCCTAAATAAAGTTACACTTGACTCAAATTTTAGTTTGGTTTTTGGCAGAATTTAGGCCACAACTTTATTGATTACAGAAAAGTGAGTTGTTGCATAGGCTCTGGTTCGGCTAGCTCCCTGCACCCTTGCAGGTAGCACTGACTCAGAGCTCTATCATAGGTCAGCCAAGGGTGAACACCTGAGGCAGGTGGAAAGCCTGGGAGCAGACTCTGTTCGCTTCCCAGATGCTCCCCTGGACTCAGGCATGGGCACAATCCCCTCTCAGGGGTTGACCAAACCAAGTTGAGTTCCTGGATTCCTTTAACGGAATACCCTTCACATAGGGATGGCGAGAACGTTCTCCCATCCCTATCACATGAGCCAGTGCCTATCCACAACCTGACAAGTTGTGACGATTTGCTACGTGGCAGGCGAAACCCAAATGGCAACAACCAATCAGCCAAGAGGGTCCGACACTGTGTGACCTGGCTCTTCCAGAACAATGTGATTTAAACTTGCTGTTTTCTATTTGGCCAGTCTTTATTTTGCTGCTTCCCCAAACCTGGTGACTTCCGACTCCCATCAACCCCAGCCATCATGACCAATGGTCAAGGATGATGGGAAAGCTGGACTTTGTAGTAGATATGGATGGATGGACTGTAGACAAGTGGCATCGCTCAGAATTTCACTTTACCAGATGACTTTTTGAGGCTAACAGGAAGGCTTCAAATCAGCCTGTACTACAGAAAAAGATTAAGTAACTTGGAGTATGTCCTACATCCTGGGTGTCTTATATCCTTGCTTCTTAAGAAAGAGATATTTCATCCATTTTGAATTCTGCAGACCAGTGGTACCATCCTTAATGGACACCACTATAACAGATTATTTAACTGCATTGATTTATTTAATGTATTGAATACAGCAGTTAATAACGTATTTATTTACCTGCGAGGAAAAAAATGCTGCAGGAAAAGGAAAAGGAAAACCCCCCTCTCTTTGGATTCCTTTCATTCCCACAGCTAATTTTGCACTGCTGATAAAGACTAGCAAGATTAAATGCATTGACAAATGAAGTTTCCCGGCACAAACATGCTGGCGATGGGAGTTGTACACCGATAATTTCATCTACATGAGTTTGTAAAATGACAAATTTGTACTTTATTACTTCTGCATCAGTAGAGCTTTTAGTCGATCATCTAAAGCTGTTTCTGGCTTAATGACATGTGACAATCTGCAGCACTGTATTTAATAGATGTTTTTTTACATTTCAATAATATTTTTCTGTTGTGACTCTTAAACCTGTTTTGTGCATTTTTGTATCCTGAGTATAGAGTATCATTTAACTGCCATCTACTCATCATAGTCCCAGAGCTGTCCCCATCCCAGCTTTTAAATAAACTCATCCTGTTGTATGCCCTAAACTGGCTTTTAAACAAACTAATGATGCCCAAAGAGGGCACAAAACGTGGTTTTGGATGTCTCATCCATACAGTAATATTGCTACCAAAAAGAAAAAGATACACGCAAACACACACACACACACACACACACACACTGCAAAGCCTTAGTTAACCGAGTTCTTCATTTTAAACGAGACAGTTTCTTATTTGTGCGGTTTGTAATACAAGTCTCCTTTAACATGAACATTTTTGTAACCTAGGCAATAACACGTGTGATTAAAATTCTTGTTACGGTATTTTAATGAGGAAAACATTCCTACAATGTGCTGGGTAAAGCAGCAGCCAAGTAGTTGCATGTAGGAATTCCCCCAATGGAAGTTTGCTTGTTGTTGATTTTTCTACACAAAATACTGTCAAATACGGAGACAAGTTAATTATGGAGCAGAGACAGCGTGAGGCCACAGAGAAACGGCTATTACAGCTCTTGTAATTGCTGTTGTATTCACAGGTTTTTAAACCATGGCTGCCCTCAGGAACTTTATAGGCCTCCTTTGGGGTAAGACACACCTGAACACACACACACACCAGGTGGGGGAATCTTCCTTCTTTCGTGTTACAAAAGTCTGTCTTTCTGATTTCCACTACACCCCAAATAAAGCCAATGAAAATCAAGTTAATTTGCCTTACAGTGGTATCTCGCAAGACGAATGCCTCGCAAGACAAAAAACTCGGTAGACGAAAGGGTTTTTTGTTTTTTGAGCTGCTTCGCATGACGATTTTCCCTATGGGCTTGCTTCGCAAGACGGAAACGTCTTGCAAGTTTGTTTCCTTTTTCTTAACACCGTTAATACAGTTGCGACTTGACTTCGAGGAGGAACTCATAGAACGCAGTGTGGTAGCCTTTTTTGAGGTTTTTAAAGACTTTGGTGATTTTTGAAGCTTTTCCAAAACTTTCCCGACACCGTGCTTCGCAAGACGAAAAAAATCGCAAGACGACAAAACTCGCGGAACGAATTAATTTCGTCTTGCGAGGCACCACTGTATTTGTTATTATTGAAGCATGCTTCTAGATAGCATGAAATGGGGAATGAAGTGCTTAACAGCAAATTTTATTTTTAAGTTTGAAATAATTAATGATAGCAGTATAAATCTCTAAAATGTTTCAAAACATCAGGAAAAACTTTCTGACAGTAGGAGCTGTTAGACCATGGGTAGGCAAACTAAGGTCCAGGGGCCGGATGCGGCCCAATTGCCTTCTAAATCTGGCCTGCGGGGGATCCAGGAATCAGCGTGTTTTTACATGCGTAGAATGTGTGCTTCTATTTAAAATGCATCTCTGGGTTATTTGTGGGACATAGGAATTCGTTCACCCCCCCCCAAAATATAGTCACTTTTTTTCTTGCCAGGCCAGGTTCTTCTCTGGACTTCCTCAGGTTGGTTCCTCAGCAGTGTGCCCAGCTGTGCCTCTTGCAGGCGGCACCTCTTCCACAGCTTTGGGGGTGGGATGGGGCCCTCCCCCCGGCAGCAGAGGCCTCAGCATTGCTCCGCAGCCAGCTGGGTAAGCTCTGGGCTGCTGGCAAGGCTTCTGTTTGTATCTAGAGGAAAGTTCCTAAGTCAAAGCACCTACTGAAGGTCTTAACTGGAATTGTACGTGGCTCCTGCCAACCTAGCAGTTTGAAAGCACGTCAAAGTGCAAGTAGATAAATAGGCACCACTCCAGCGGGAAGGTAAACGGCGTTTCCGTGCGCTGCTCTGGTTTGCCAGAAGTGGCTTAGTCATGCTGGCCACATGACCCGGAAGCTGTACGCCGGCTACCTCAGCCAATAAAGCGAGATGAGCGTCGCAACCCCAGAGTTGGTCACGACTGGACCTAATGGTCAGGGGTCCCTTTACCTTTACCTAGAGCCGTACATACGTTGAGGTTCCACTGTATGGGAGGGGCAGAAGGTTTCTGAGATTGCAATGGTGGCCATGGTAACACGATGGTGACCCCAACCGTACAGAGCGCCCCAACCTCTTTCAAGCTACGATAGCTCAGTTGGTAGAGCCTGAGACTCTTAATCTCAGAGTTGTGGATTCGAGCTCCTTCAAGAAGGACACTGAGAAACTGGAACGTGTCCAGAGGAGGGCAACCAAAATGGTCAAAGGTCTGGAAATGATGCCTTATAGGGAACGGCTAAGGGAGCTGGGCATGTTTAGCCTGGAGAAGAGGAGGTTAAGGGGTGATATGATAGCCATGTTCAAATATATAAAAGGATGTCACATAGAGGAGGGAGAAAGGTTGTTTTCTGCTGCTCCAGAGAAGCGGACACGGAGCAATGGATCCAAACTACAAGAAAGAAGATTCCACCTAAACATTAGGAAGAACTTTCTGACAGTAAGAGCTGTTCGACAGTGGAATTTGCTGCCAAGGAGTGTGGTGGAGTCTCCTTCTTTGGAGGTCTTTAAGCAGAGGCTTGACAACCATATGTCAGGAGTGCTCTGATGGTGTTTCCTGCTTGGCAGGGGGTTGGACTTGATGGCCCTTGTGGTCTCTTCCAACTCTATGATTCTATGATTCTATGATTCTAAGTCCGGCAAAAGAATGTAGCATTAAGGGATGTGCACCACCTGCATTCTCATAAATACCAGAGAAGAGGGCTGGTGGCCTCAGGGTGAGTTGCAATGGCTTTCCAAATGGACACTCTTTGCTATAAATGCTAAGACTTGTGAGGATTAAAGGTTTTCTGATCAGGGTAGCGTTCTTCCAAAATACAGTGGTACCTCGGGTTACATACGCTTCAGGTTACATACGCTTCAGGTTACAGACTCCGCTAACCCAGAAATAGTGCTTCAGGTTAAGAACTTTGCTTCAGGATGAGAACAGAAATCGTGCTCCGGCGGCGCGGCAGCAGCGGGAGGTCCCATTAGCTAAAGTGGTGCTTCAGGTTAAGAACAGTTTCAGGTTAAGAACGGACCTCCAGAACGAATTAAGTACTTAACCTGAAGTACCACTATAGTGCAAACAGGAAAGGGGTGTCTGGTGCCATCACTCAGTAAACATCTAGGGGCATGAAATGCCATGCCAGCTGTTCAAGACTTATGAATATGGAAAAAGAAAAGTAAGTCACATGCAAACAAACAAATCTCCCCTTCCCCCATTAATCTGCTTTTCTGGGATGGATCTCGTCACCATCGTCACCCATCCCGTCAATTGTTTTAATGAGTGCAAATTGTTCTCAGATAAAACCCAGTTTTTCTTTCTCCTGAACTAGTTTTTCATTTGCGGCAAAATTGGCAATCCTACTAGAAATAATTTGTGGGGCAAACAATCATAGAAATGTACACATGCATGTAAATTCCAGGCTTTACTGTTGAAACAAACAGTAGTTAAGAAGTTAAATAAATTCTCTCTCTCTCTCTCTCATCATAGACACCTGCCAGGAGGAAGTAATTGGCTGCAGACATTCTGTTCTGCGCCTCCTTCAGATCCAAGATGGTACTTGCTCAGAAAATATGGGCAAAATATTCAGAAATATGGAATATACTATAGTTGAGTGATCCCTCTCTTCCTTTCCCATATGGTTCCCTACCATGACCTTAAAATCACAGAATCGTAGAGTTGGAAGGGACCACACAGGTCATCTGTTGTTGTTTAGTCGTTTAGTCGTGTCCACCTCTTCGTGACCCCATGGACCAGAGCATGCCAGGCACTCCTGTCTTCCACTGCCTCCCGCAGCACCATAATTCAAAAGCATCAATTCTTCGGCGATCAGCCTTCTTTATGGTCCAGCTCTCACTTCCATACATCACTACTGGGAAAACCATAGCTTTAACTATACAGACCTTTGTTGGCAAGGTGATGTCTCTGCTTTTTAAGATGCTGTCATCTAGTCCAGTCCAATTCCTGCCATGCTAGAATCTCTTGCCCAACGTTAAAAGTCTCCTGGCTGAGCTACTTGCTTTCTTCTTCCTTCCATCTCTTTGATTCTTTTCATTGACTCATCATCACTATGACCCCAGGTTCCTACCTCCGCCTTCCTTTTATTTACAATTTTGCTGAAGCTCCTCGCCCCCCGGTCTGTGTGTGTTTGTGCATGGCAGCATCAATGGTTGCCATGTAGCAATGGTCACTGACTCAGGCTACTTTAAAAGGGGATTAGAAAAATTAGTGGGAGGCAGGGCCATCAATGGGACGCGGGTGGCGCTGTGGGTTAAACCACAGAGCCTAGGACTTGCCGATCAGAAGGTTGGCGGTTCGAATCCCTGCAATGACGGGGTGAGCTCCCGTTGCTCAGTCCCTGCTCCTGCCAACCTAGCAGTTCGAAAGCACATCAAAGTGCAAGTAGATAAATAGGTACCACTCTGGCGGGAAGGTAAACTGCATTTTCGTGCGCTGCTCTGGTTCGCCAGAAGCGGCTTAGTCATGCTGGCCACATGACCTGGAAGCTGTACGCCGGCTCCCTCGGCCAATAAAGCGAGATGAGAGCCGCAACCCCAGAGTTGGCCACGACTGCACTTAATGGTCAGGCGTCCCTTTACCTAGGGCCATCAATAGCTGATAGCCATGGGGGCTGTCTGCTACCTCCAGTATCAGAGGTGGCAAGCCTCTGAAGGCCAGTGGCTGGAGAAAATGTAGAGAGAGTTCTATTGCACACTCTCCCAAAGGCCTTTTGTTGCTCACTGTGGAAACAGGAAGCGAGAGCAGATGGACATTTGGCCTGATCCGGTGAGGTGCTTCTTAGGCTCTTATGTCCTCCCTTCCCCAACAAAGAAATAAAATGGCCACAGAATGATGCTGAATCCAGCTAATTTGGTGGTGGACAAACTGATGGCCAGTCCAATGAGAGTGGAGCACCGTTGCTGCTGCAGTTGCTCTCACATCTCTGATATTATTATTATTATTATTATTATTATTATTATTATTATTATTATTTACAGTGGTACCTCAGTTTAAGTACTTAATTGGTTCCGGAGGTCCTTACTTAACCTGAAACTGTTCTTAACCTGAAGCACCACTTTAGCTAATGGGGCCTCCTGCTGCCGCCGCACCACTGGAGCCCGATTTCTGTTCTTATCCTGAAGCAAAGTTCTTAACCTGAAGCACTATTTCTGGGTTAGCGGAGTCTGTAACCTGAAGCATATGTAACCTGAAGCGTCTGTAACCTGAGGTACCACTGTATTCTTATTCTTATTATTATTGAATTATAGCCCACATATTTCATTCACGGGACTCAAGGCAGCTTACAGATCCGGAGTTCAGGAGAAAGAGCCTCTAAATTACACTCCAAACTTGAATCCTGTTCTGCAAACTGATGTAAGTGGGGGTGAAATTGCCTTTCTTTTTAGGAATTCAGTTCTGATTTCTCATGATTCCTTGACACCAATGAAAGCAATTAAAGTTAGGTCATGTAGAGCCCTTTCTCACAGCCTATTCTTATTTTAATACTCATTGTCCCAGAGCAAAGGAAGCAGGGAGATTTCTTCTTTCCTTAGGAGAAAGCTCTGGGTAGCATCTAAAAGGTTATTGTTGCTAATGCCACTTAAACGCAAAACTTCATGCAACGTAGGGATACACCATTGACTTTAGAAGACTCACATAACAAATATTTCCCCATGTGCACCAACTGTGAGCCTAACTAATCACCTCCTGATCCCTTGCCTGCTGTTTCATTGTCGTTCTGGGATTATGTAAAGTAGAAAGTGAAATAAAGTCATCCCTGATTCTGCATTTCAGTGGCGAGCAAGGTTATATTAGCAAGTAGGGTACTCTTGGATGTCTGATAATTAAAAACAGGGCCACATTGTGAGGTCATCTGCATAACTGCTATATATAGGATCCCCAACATGGCAGCAAGCTGGAGGAGGATAGGAAAAGACTAGCAAGGAGGTGAGTGTGGTGCTACCTAAAAGCGACAGGTTAGCAAGAACTCAAGTGTTGTGTCCTTTGAGTCTGTTGGGTGGAGTGCGACACTTGAACCCTTCCAAACTGCCAGAGCAGGGATGTGAATAAAATAAATGCAGCTATAGTAGCAGCAATGAAAACAGCATAGGGAACAAATGTTCCACTGAAAGAGGTGGGCTTGGGGAGGGGCAGAAGAGAAAGCGTTTCCACATCACAAAATTGTCAGCAGCTGCTTAAGCACAATTGGGAAAGAGAGTGTCAAACCAGTCAGAACACCAGAATGATGTACATCAAGGTTTTGTTTGTTTAGTTAGAAGCAACCCTGTTCCACAGGGAATGATGAAAAATTTATACCAAGTATGGTCTGACAAAACAAAAGAGACCCCAGTACAAAAAGGGTAGCTCTGCCTTATACCCTTGACATTTCCACAACACATAGAAATAGGTTCTAAGAGAGCATAAAAAGTTTGTGCTTTCGAACCCAAGGGCACCATTAAAGCAGAGCTCAAAAGGAATCTGATAAATAAATGAAAAAGGTGTTAAAATTCCACACTGATGAGAGGTGAGAGAAAGGATGCAAATTGCAAGTGCCAGACGGAGAAACTAATACTTTGTCCTGTTGACTGTACGTGAAATATTCTGCAGTACTGAAATGGTCCAAGGGGGATGGCATTATGTTAATGTTTCCAAAATGGTCCATCTCACAGTAGTGTGGCAATAATGTTCAGCGCAGAAAGTAACTTACAGGGACCCGGCAATCATCATTCTGCTTTCATGCGGAGATCCAAAAAGTGCTGTCCTTTAACCGGTTTGATGACATTTCTTTAACAATTTATTTTAAAAATGAAGACTGTGTTGTGATTTGACCTGCAGGCTGATCTGGTAGTAACTCCAGTTATAATGATCTTTCGTCCATGGGATCGCCACAGATCCATTTAATTCTTATCCATCTGGGAAGCACTGACAGGAAAACAGAGGCTTCCTTGTGCACACCCAAAGGATCTACATGCTGTCAAGGCAGTGCACATATCTTCGTTAGCAAATTGCAAAAAGGAATTCAGATTTTGTCCCCTCGCCACTTGATTGATGCGTCTTTTTGGATTTTTTTAGTAAAGTTAAGCACTTGAACCCTAGTTGCTATGTGCATGCACATATTGGGGATATAGGATTTGAAGGGGAAGTCCCCCCCAACTTTCTCTTTAAAAAGGATATAAGATAAGGTTAAAGGTAAAGGACTCCTGGATAGTTAAGTCCAATCAAAGGTGACTATGGGGTTGCGGCGCTCATATCGCTTTCAAGCCAAGGGAGCCAGCGTTTGTCCACAGACAGCTTTCCGGGTCATGTGGCCAGCATGACTAAACTGCTTCTGGTGCAACCAAACACCATGACAGAAACCAGAGTGCACAGAAACGCCGTTTACCTTCCCACCACAGCAGTACCTATTTATCTACTTGCACTGGTGTGCTTTCGAACTGCTAGGTTGGCAAGAGCTAGGACAGAGCAGTGGGAGCTCACCCCATTGCGGGGATTCAAACCACCGACCTTCTGATTGGCAAGTCCAAGAGGCTCTGTGCTTTAGACCACAGCGCCTCCCGCGTCCCATAGGGATATAAGATACCACAAGAGAGCTTGATTATTCTTTGGATTTTGCCCTTCTCCAAATTCTGACTCAAAAAGTCCCTTGCATATCCTGATATAAAATACATATCAAGTACATATTTTGTGATATATACTTATTTTGATATATTTATGAAAAGGTATCTAAATATGAAATGTGATACAATTTAAAAAATAATAATTGCATATTCATGGGGAAATTGATGAAGTGGTGGTGATGATAAGACACTACGGGGGCTGGGGGCTGCTAAAGGAGCCACATTTGGTTCAAGCCAACTGCACTGATCACTTGGAAAACAAGTCTAAAGATATAACATCTATGGCAAAGTGGAGCGTCTCCACCTCCATCGTTCTTCCTGGACACTGAGGTCCAGCGCCAAGGGCCTTCTGGCAGTTCCCTCACTGTGAGAAGCCAAGTTACAGGGAACCAGGCAGAGGGCCTTGTCGGTAGTGGTGCCCGCCCTGTGGAACACCCTCCCACCAGATATCAAAGGAAAAAACAACTACCAGACTTTCAGAAGACATCTGAAGGTAGCCCTGTTTAGGGAAGTTTTTAATAACTGAAGGACTTATTGTATTTTAATATTTTGTTGGAAGTCTCCCAGAGTGGCTGGGGAAACCCAGCCAGATGGGCGGCATATAAATAATAATATATTATTATTATTATTATTATTATTATTATTATTATTATTATTATTAAAATATTGCCACCACCCCACTCTTTCTGTAAGGTCACAGTCAGGATATGTATGTATGTGTGTATATATAACAAAATTCTTCTCTAACAGGCACCGTAAACCATAATTAGGGATTCTGTATTTCTTCTGCTTACAATTTGGAAATGCTTTTTATATTTACTTTTTTACTGGTGTGGCCCAGTGCCTCAAATGGGCATCTGGGCTTGAAAACATTACCATTAGATCTGCAAAAGCCAAACAGACCCTTTCACTCATGAGCCACCATGCAACAATGCCAACTTAAAGAAAAAGGAAATTTGTGCCGCAGGCGAGAAGGATTCCGATCTATGCTATACTGTTTGAGATGTCTGAATGGGGAGTACAATTTTCAATCAAACTTGGTGCAGATAACAGAGCTCAGGCAGAGCAAAACACCAATGCTCATCTGTGAAAGCCACATGGCATCTCCTTCTTGTAGTTAATTGCCCCAAACTTGCAGCAATAGTGTGTGGGGAGGCAGAAATAAAAGGCCTGTTTCCGCACAGATCCCTCACAGTAATCGGTGTCTTTAAGCCAGATAGCCAATGGCAGTGACATTTGAACGGCATGTCCTCTCTAAGCTTAGCTGGCTTGGTAGCACATATCTGCGAGTGCTTAGCCATGTTAACATAAACCCTCATTAGGTAGGATTAGGCAGGAAACAGTGACAAACAGGATGGACACCAACCCTCTGAGGAACCAACTGAGGCACTGCATGCTTATTATCCTTTTAAATTACTTTAAGATTCAGGGAAAGGATCTCACTGTATGTCTATATGATTACAGAGTAACATTGTGTGTGCATATATCTATATCTATATGGTAACCTATTTCATAACTGTTTTTCAACGTTCTCCAGTTTGAGCAGATGCTGGGATATTTGTTCTACATCTGTCCGCTGAGAATATACCAAAGTGGAAAGCAGTTGTGTTGCCATTTTGCTCTTTTTCACAAAACAAGCATTAAAGAATTGTACCTGTCCGCTCCACAGACAATAACATTTTGTTTGACTTTCCCAATGCAGGCAACATGGATAAAATGTCAGAAGGGAATCTGAATAGTTACAGCACCTGTACACAAGCCACAGTTTGCCCACTTCTGTGACATTTTATGATATACAGTGGTACCTTGGGTTACATACGCTTCAGGTTACATGCGCTTCAGGTTACAGACTCCGCTAACCCAGAAATATTACCTCGGGTTAAGAACTTTGCTTCAGGATGAGAACAGAAATCGCGCAGTGGTGGTGCGGCAGCAGTGGGAGGCCCCATTAGCTAAAGTGGTGCTTCAGGTTAAGAACAGTTTCAGGTTAAGAACAGACCTCCGGAACGAATTAAGTACTTAACCCGAGGTACCACTGTATTTTTTTTAATACATACACAAAAATCCACATGTATTTTATGGTGTCTGATTGGTCACTGTGAGAACAGGATGATGGACTAGATGAGTCACTGGCTTGTTCTTTGTTTATTACATATTTATTACCTTTATATATTTATTACCTTTTCCTTCAAATAGCTCAAGGTGCTTCCCTCTGCATTTTATCTCCACACTCATCCAGTGAGATAGGTTAGGGTGAAAGTCAGTAGCTGGCCCAAGGTCACCGAGTGAGTGGGGATTCAAACACTGGTCTCTCAGGTTGTAGTCCTACACTCTAACCATTAAGGTAAAGGACCCCTGGATGGTTAAGTCCAGTCAAAGGTGACTATGGGGTGCAGCGCTCATCTCGCTTTCAAGCCAAGGGAGCCGGCGTTTGTCCACAGTGGTACATATTTATCTACTTGCGCTGATGTGCTTTCGAACTGCTAGGTTGACATAAGCTGGGACAGAGCAACAGGAGCTCACTCCGTTGCATGGATTTGAACCACTGACCTTCTGATCGGCAAGCCCAAGAGGCTCAGTGGTTCAGACCACAGCACCACCATGTTATAGCTCTCACATTCTTATGTTATGTTCTTATGTAACATTCTTACTCCAGTTTACACATTTGTGCAAACCCAAATATGATTCATCTTTGTACCTAATAAGATTCATTTTTTCTATGCATTTATGGTTGTTGATGGAGAACTGTATCACTAAATTCAGAAAAGTGCAAATTTCAAACAATCCCTGTGTTTTTGTTTCATGCATTTCTTTGGAAAAGCGCAAATTGGGGAGGTTTGCATTAAAATGTGAGCCAAATTAATTCCTCCCCTATCCTGTCTTTTAACACGTGATAATCATGAGCCAATTCACAGGAATTGCCTTTTCTCCTGGACCATATGGTCATTTAGCTTGTTAGCTATTTTGCCATCCACTTGTGATGAAAACCATATGGCAGGTAAATCTGGTAAAAGAATCCAACAAGTGAGCAATTTCCCCTATGGCCACCCATGGCAGGCCAGCACAACTGGTAGCCTGCCCAGCCAAACACAACACACCATTATCACTGGCCAGGTTTAGAAATGAACCAAAGCGAGATGGACAAAGTGGGAGCACCCATCTCAATGCACTTTTGGAAGCCCCTGATTGACCCCTGATGTAGTTTCAGGGGAGGGGGTTCCTACCTCTTTCTCCTTTCCTTTTGCAGCTTTTCAAAGGTGCTGGACCTGCTGGCAGCTTTAGCAGCATAGCAGCACCACCAACACCAATGCTTTGACCACTTCCTGTCTTTGTTCCTTCCCAGAGAAGGATGCCAACATGCCCATGCTACCAGAATGCTCAGCTGTTAAAAGTTAGAAAAGGGTAATGGTAAAGGTACAGCACCCCTGGATGGTTAAGTACATTCAAAGGTGACTATGGGGTTGCAGCGTTCATCTTGCTTTTAGGCCGAAGGAGCCGGTGTTTGTCCACAGACAGCTTTCCAGGCCATGTGGCCAGCATGACTAAACTGCTTATGGCACAACGGAACACCGTGACGGAAACCAGAGCACACACAAACACTGTTTACCTTCCCGCTGCAGCGGTACCTATTTATCTACTTGCACTGGTCTGCTTTTGAGAGAGCCAGTGTGGTGTAGTGGTTAAGAGCGCTCGAATTGCAGCTATAAAGATGAATGTATTGCCAAAAATGTTATTTCTGTTTCAATCATTGCAAATTTTGGACAAGATGGACTGTTTCAAGAAGTGGCAGAGAGACATTTCTAGATTTGTCTGGCAGGGCAAGAAGCCCAGAATAAAATTTAAAATATTAACTGACACAAAGGAAAGAGGCGGATTTGCCCTGCCAGACCTTAAACTTTACTATGAATCAGCAGCATTCTGCTGGTTGAAAGACTGGCTGCTTCTTGAGAACACAGACATTTTGGACCTAGAAGGTTTTAACAAGGTTTTGGGTGGCATGCATATTTGTGGTACGACAAGGTTAAAGCACATAAAGCATTTAAAAACCATATTGTCAGGAAAGCATTGTTCAATGTCTGGATAAGATACAAAGACTTACTGGAAAATAAAACCCCAAGGTGGTTGTCACCAATGGAAGCGAAGGCTCAGAAAAAGCTCAATATGGAGGCCAAATGGCCGAAATATTGGGAAATATTGGAACAAGAAGGAGATAAATTGAAATTGCAGAGTTTTGAGAAATTAAAAGATAAAGTGCGAGATTGGCTTCATTATCATCAAATAAGAGAGGCCTATAATTTGGACAAAAAAATTGGCTTCCAGGTGGAAAAATCAAAATTGGAAACAGAACTGTTGGATCCCAAAACTAAGATACTTTCAAGAATGTATAACTTGCTGTTAAAATGGAATACGCAGGACGAAACGGTTAAATCTGCTATTATCAAATGGGCACAAGATATTGGTCATAAAGACTCTCCTCCCTGGAAGAGAGGGGAGTGGTTGTGGGCGGGAGCCCGAGCTCCGCCCCTGGCCGGGGGCCTTAGCCCCCGCCCCTCCTCACCTGGCTGGCGCCCACGCCCACCGGAGGCAGCCAACCAGGTGTCTCCGGGGGGGCATGTTTAGCAGCTTAATGCTGCGGCTCCAGCTCTGCCTCCTCCTCAGTCGTTGTCGTCCCACAGCGAGTCACCCACCCTCCACTCCCATTTAGCTCAGGGTCTAGGTTTTTTGGCCTTGCTATGGACCTTAGGTTGGTCGCCCCGGTTGTCTGGGGGGCCTGGTAGGAATTTTTCCATTTGGCATTAGGCTTTTTGGTTTTTTCGCCTACCTCGTAGCAATCGTCACAACTTTTGTGGTATTGGTGGGTAGGTTAGGCATTGGATTCATGTGTGTCAAGGGCTAGGTGTGGCCATCGCCTATGCTATCTACCGTGGGTTATTCCGTTAAAGGAATCTGGCGGTCGTGTATTCCGTCCGATGCCTGCTTGGCGGGAGGCCATGGCACGACCCTCGGTGACATCAGGGGTGAGCCTATAGTTGGATTAGCATCAACAGGCTCCACCTACTGTTGAATAAACCCACCTCCTATAGTCATCCAATGCCTAAGCCAATACCTTTTCACTGCTGTAATCAATAAAGTTGTGGCCTTTTCTTGCCCATTAACCTTATATCACGTGTCCTTGTGTGTTTATTTCACATAGCGGGGGTCGGGCCCTCGATCCACAACATTATGTTTGCTGACTGGGAACAGTTGTGGACCACCGGTATGAAATTTACGGCATGTAATGCCTTAAGAGAGAATATTATGAAAATGATATACAGGTGGTTCATGACACCAGTCAAGCTTGCAAAAATATATCATTTGCCCGATAACAAATGTTGGAAATGTAAAGAAAATGAAGGTACATTCTTTCACCTTTGGTGGACGTGCCCAAAGATTAAGGCTTTCTGGGAGATGATCTATAATGAAATGAAAAAGGTATTTAAATATACCTTTCTGAAGAAACCAGAGGCCTTTCTCCTGGGCATAGTCAGCCAATTGGTGCTAAAGAAGGATAGAACTTTCTTCATGTATGCAACAACAGCAGCAAGAATACTTATTGCAAAGTATTGGAAGACACAAGATTTACCCACCCTGGAAGAGTGGCAGATGAAGGTGATGGACTATATGGAATTGGCGGAAATGACTGGCAGAATCCGAGACCTGGGAGAAGAGCTGGTGGAAGAAGATTGGAAGAAATTTAAAGACTATCTGCAGAAACACTGTAAAATTAATGAATATTAAAATGATGTTGGATTGAAAATAAGTGGCATTAGCAACAAAGTTAATAAGAATATGCAAAAATGAATTGATAATGGGTGAAAATATAGAGTTATAATATGTTAAGATATAGAGTTAAGATAAACGAAAGAGGGTAAGGATTTGCTGATTTGATTAATTAAATGGGAATACAAAAAGGGGAGGTGTGAGGAGGTCAAGGAAACAAGCTAATGAGTTTAAAGTAACAAAAATGGATTTGTTTTTAATTCTTTTTTATCTATTCGTTTTTTGTATTTTTCTTTTTCTTTTTTCTTTTTTATGTATCTTTTTCTTTTTATATGTCTTTTTTGTATTTTGTAAACCTATGTTTTTGTAAAATCTTAATAAAATATTTTATATATATAAAAAAAGAGCAGTAGACTCGTAATCTGGGGAACTGAGTTCGCGTCTCCGCTCCTCCTCATGCAGCTGCTGGGTGACCTTTGGCCAGTCACACTTCTCTGAAGTCTCTCAGCCTCACTCATCTCACAGAGTGTTTGTTGTGGGGGAGGAAGGGAAAGGAGAATGTTAGCTGCTTTGAGACTCCTTCGGGTAGTGATAAAGCGGGATATCAAATCCAAACTACTACTCCTCCTCCTCCTCCTCCTCCTCCTCCTCCTCTTCTTCTTCTTCTTCTTCTTCTTCTTCTTCTTCTTCTTCGAACTGCAAGGTTGGCAGGAGCTGGGACAGAGCAACGGGAGCTTACTCCATCGTAAGGATTTGAACCACCGAGCTTCCGATTGGCAAGCCCAAGAGGCTCAGTGGTTCAGACCACAGCACCACCCATGTCCCTAAAAGTTAGAAAAGAAAGTGGGAGAAAAGTATGTTCCCTATTCCCTGGCACTTTGGTAAGCCCTTTTTCTCTAATTCATTTGTTTGTTTCAGGCTCTGCCCCCAAAATGCTCCATTTGCAACCCTTTAAACTCCCCCAAGTGAAATAAAATGAAACTAGTTCTTACAGTTTCAGGCTGACTATAAACACCTGAGGGTTGTATTTTAAGGTTACCAGACGTCCCCGTTTCCTGAGGATTTACAAATCAGTCCCCTGACAAAATCCTATCATTCCTACTGAAGTTGAAAAGTGTCCCTGGATATGTTGAAAAAAAAATCTGGTAACCTTATTGTATTTGGTGTGGTGCTAAGGTAAATGAAATTGTATATCATAAATTGTTGACCGAGTTTGGAGGTTGTGGCCCTGTAGTGGCTGTTGGGTGAGACAATAGTACTTTTTGGCGCTGTGGGTTAAACCACAGAGCCTAGGGCTTCCCAATCAGAAGGTCGGCAGTTTGAATCCCTGCGATGGGGTGAGCGCCTGTTGCTTGGTCCCAGCTCCTGCCAGCCTAGCAGTTCGAAAGCACGTCAAACTGCAAGGTAAAATAAATAGGTACAGCTCTGGCGGGAAGGTAAAGGGCGTTTCTGTGTGCTGCTCTGGTTTTGCCAGAAGCAGCTCAGTCATGTTGACCACATGACCCGGAAGCTGTACACTGGCTCCCTCGGCCAATAAAGCGAGATGAGCGCTGCAACCCCAGTCATCCACGACTGGACCTAATGATCACAGCTCCCTTTACCTTTAAACTCCTGTCACTGGTGCTGTTGTGACCTATTGGGAAGGACAGGGAGAGAGGGCAAGGAGCAATGAGACTGGTGTGTTGCAAACACACCTATAAGAGCATCAGATTGACTTTGCTGATGCGTTGGCACTGCAGCAACCTCACTGTCACCTCACTGCTCTACTGATATTTTTTGCTTTTACTTTTTTTTGTTACTCACTTTATTTTGCCCAAGGCAACCCAAACTGCAGTGGCACAGATGACAAGTCAGGTAAACATCCCCACTGTTATAAACCACAGTCTCCAAACCCAGTCTTGTCCCTTCCCTGCCTTGTCAGCTTCTAACAACATCACGGCAGCTATGCTGGCAAAGTGGTTCAGGAGAGGGAGATGATCAGAGGTGCACAGAAATGGTCCTTTGGAGAACTGAATCAGATAACAAACAAAAATGTTCCTTGATTTGTAATTTCCAAATGTGCAAATAGTAGTCAGGAAGAAGTTTGCTTTATTGGGAAAGCCGTTTTTCGTGTTAGGAAGGGGACATAGAAATGACTTACTGTTCTAAAAAAGAAAAAGAAAAACATTCTTTCTGACATTTGTATTATTCGATTATTTTAAATATTGTGCATGGAGTCCTCAAGGGGGCTCCCATCAATGACAAAATACAATCACAACTGTGACAAAACATTCCTAAACTTTAATTTCTGAACTTTAAGGTAACAGCATAGGGTGATTTCTTATATTATTATCAACGTGGCAGCACAAAAACATTTGCTTCAGGAGGAACAAATGTATGCAGGGGGGCGGGGAAATCTCTCTTCCTCCTCCTAAAAAAATTCCACACCAGCATATATATTTTTAAAAAGTAGTTTCCTCCAACGAATGATGTGGTTGATATCCTCTGAACCAGATCACACTGACTGCATGTTAATTACTTTAGCTGAGTGGTACGTGTTGAAACAGTGTTGAAACAGTTGCTGTTTCTTGCTTTACCTAAACTGACAGAAGGTCAATTTGCAAATCCAATATGAAAGTTCTGAGCACTTACGTCTTTGTCGACAATAGTAAATATAAGTAACCTTTCGCCTATCACAGAGTTGCCCCTAAAGACACTGTGGGTTAAGAGTGATTAAATTCGCCTATGCATGCATAATACAGCACGCTTTGCATAAATGATAATAAATAATTGCTGCATATAAATAATTCATGCTTTTATTTATTTATTTTTCCCGGGAAAAAAGAAAGAAAGAACTTGAATGCTTCAGCATGGCTTAAACAAAGGGTAAAATAGTACAATCCGAGGAACGGGTTAAATGACCGTACAGAAGCGGGGGAGAGAAAACACAACATCTCAGACAGCTGAGACTCTTGTTTGCAGCCTGTATTTCTTTTTTATATCTTCCTTGATAGCATATTATACTGCCACCTTGTCCTTAAGCATTGTGCAATACATATTGAACACAATACCATAAAAAACAATGGAAGTCATAAACGCCACATATCTGTTCTGAATGAGGAGAAAGTGAAACAGGAGCAGTGCCGGATTTACGTATAAGCTAAACAAGTTATAGCTTAGGGCCCCCCTCTCTCGGGGGCCCCCCAAAAATATTTAAAGGGGGAAAAGTGGGTGTACATTTCCAAAATATAAGATAAAAAAACAACAGTATTTTGTGTTATGTAGGCTCCTGTGATGTAAGTAATGGGCCCCGCCTGCTAGCCTGCTCCCTAAAATATCACTGGTTTGCTCATTTCTATATATAGGGTTGTATTTCACTATTAATATACTTCTTAATTATATTTCAGTTCAACAATTACTTTGATCAAATACGTATTTTGTTATGTGCACATGGCTTTAGATACCTATTAGGTCCATAAATTACCATATAGCATATATCCAACACAAAAAACAGCGACAATTTGTTGTTGACAAAGGACAACTGGACATATAAAGGGCCCCATTACCTTCAGTAGCTTAGGGCCTCATCAAACCTAAATCCAGCTCTGCAAGGGAGGTATATACTCACATATAATACTTTGTTTCAGGGTAAACCTAGGGCCAGATCCATTAGGAAGACCTTCCCTGAAATGAATGGGTGCTGCACAAGTGTCGGTGCACAGCTCCCGTTCATTCAAAGGGGGGGCTCTTGCTGGAAGACTTCCCAGTGGATTCCACCCCTAATCTTCACCAGCAGGTTCCCCCGCCACCCCCGGTACAACGCAGAGACCTATATCTCCCTCCAGCTATGCCAGGTTTGCTGGCTCAATGAATTAGTCATTAAGTAACAATGGTTAAGTGCTTGCATATCAAGCAGCAGCATTCTTTATTAATAACGAAACCTAAAGCACGAGGGTTTAATACCATATTCTCTTCTGCCCCTCTACCAAGGCTGCTCAAGCGACAATAATCAAGAGCCTAAGGAGGAATTTCTCGTTGCTGAAATACATTTTTGTTAAACACACGGCGAATATCACACACACACACACACACAGAGAGAAAAGTTCATTTCTCTACCAGCATGTGCACGGATATTCACTATACACCGATGTTGGATCAGGTGGTAAATACTTGGAGACATTATGGCTGGGCGGAGAGAAACTGCCGCTGGGATGCCAAAACTGGTGGCAACTGTAACCTATAGCCCAGCCATTCACCTCTGAAATAGTTAAGCAGAAAATTTGTGCATGTAACTTAACCACCCATTATCTTCTCCCCTGATCTCTTTTCAATTACTAGATTCAACCGAAGGAACCAATGCGTTGTGAATGACACGATCAGAAGCTTTTGCAGGTTGTTGGGTTTTTTTAACTGCCTCTCCAATTCTGGGTGACGTAATATTTTTGTTGGCAGGGGTCCCTGTGCTCAACATACATCATCACTAACTTATTAGGACTTGAGGCAATTAGCTGAAACAAACAGAAGAGACAAGATCTGTATTGAGCCATAGAAATTAAGGGGAATAAATAGCCCATGGCACTCCATTATTTGAAAGCCGCATCAAAGCTCAGGCATTGGATTTGGTTTAAAGAAAGGTGCACATTGTTTTCATGTAACATCTATACATTACTCCATTATTTTCCTACTGATTCAGGTTACAGGAAAAAAATGTGGTGGTATAATAAGGCAGCCGAAAGAACTTTTCAGTTTTCATCTCAATGCTCTATGAAGTGCATTGCATGAATGGCTAAGGATTAAAAATCCAATTAGATCTTCCCTTGACATGGGAAGTCAGATGGGGAATTTTGAGAGACACATTGAAAGCACTGTGTAATTAATAAATGTGGATGTGGTAACATGTGTCACAAAGGTTGGGGACGACGACTGACATTTCTGGATCCTCACAGTTGCTTTCAGGGATAGAATTCATTTCTTGAATGGGATTGACCCAGCCCTTATATGTGATATCTTAGAAATGTAAGGGCATACTCTTGCACTTACCTCCTCTGATTGTATGGTACGTTGTGGGAGAGGGACCACCTCACAACTTTTATCTGGTGCCTGGAATTGACTAGGCCATACCTCAGATATGGAAGCAGGAAGCAGCTGGAATTGGCAGCACACAGTTTCCTGCCCCAGATCCATAAATAATTCTTTGGTCACAAAGTCTGAGAACTATGGAACTATTATGCGACAGTCCGGCCATCTCCCGTTGCCTTACCTTACAACTCCTAGTTCATATCATGAGGTTGTGAGGATAATCCCGGCCACACACGCACACACAGACACAGAGAGAGATATTATGGGATGCCAGAAGATACTCCACAAGCCACAACAATTTGAGCACTTGCCCTGGATAGTGAGATGCCTTGCTGAAAGTCATGTGTACTTGGCCTGTTGCATTTATCACAAATGACATTCAAATGGATTTTACTGAGAGTAGACCCATTGAAATCCATGTACATGACTGTCCATTTGTTTTAATAGGTCTGTTGTTGTTTAGTCGTGTCCGACACTTTGTGACCCCATGGACCAGAGCACTCCAGGCACACCTGTCTTCCACTGCCTCCCGCTTGAGAACACTATCCAACCATCTCGTCCTCTGTCGTCCCCTTCTCCTTGTGCCCTCCATCTTTCCCAACCTCAGGGTCTTTTCCAGGCAGCCTTCTCTTCTCATGAGGTGGCCAAAGTATTGGAGCCTCAGCTTCAGGATCTGTCCTTTCAGTGAGCACTCAGGGCTGATTTCCTTAAGAATGGATAGGTTTGATCTTCTTGCAGTCCATGGGACTCTCAAGAGTCTCCTCCAGCACCATAATTCAAGAGCATCAATTCTTTGGCAATCAGTTCTCAGTTCCATACATCACTACTGAGAATAGTAGGTTTACTCAGGGTAAATGTGTAGTTGGCTACCACCCATATATTCTATTTGTTGAGACATATAAAAATCCTCCATTGGAGCAAATAGAATAGTTATTAGGAATACATAGAATTGTAGAGTTGGAAGGGTAACCCTGAGGAAAATCTAGTCCAATCCACCACAATGCAGGAATATTCAACTGTCGCATACTAGGATCGAACCTGCAATCTTTGTGCTATCAGCACCACGCTCTATTCAACGGAGCTAACCATTGCTCACCTCCTAATATTAAAGATTGTAACCAACCATGCAGCCGCTCAAATCTTCTGTCCTTTTAAAAATATTGTTGTTGATGAGTAATACATTAAATCAAGAACACTTCCCATGCTGCCCCCAAGCGATTACAGTGTAATCACAAATGTAAAGCAATTACAGTGGTACCTCTGGATGCAAACAGGATCCGTTCCAGAGCCCCATTCACATCCTGAGTAGAGCGTAACCCAGGACTGTGCATCTGCGTGTGCGCGGATTGCGATTTGCAGCTTCTGCACATGTGTGTGATGTCATTTTGAGCATCTGCGCATGTGCGAGTGGCGAAACCCGGAAGTAACGCGCTCCATTACTTCCGAGTCGCCACGGAGCGCAACCCGAAAATACTTAACCTGAGGCTACTTCAACCTGAGGTATGACTGTATAAATATAGAAAGTTTAAAGCAACAACACATATATAAAATGAATCCAAACCCAAGACAGATACCAACTCAGAGTGCTTCACTTTTAGCTGTGTTTTGCTCAGGGAAATTAATCAAACACACAGTTGAAAATGCATGTTAAGCTATAAGATTCATGCAAGTGAAAGGTTTGATGTATGGCCAGGATTAGTTGCTTGGTAATGTGTTACCCATCCTGACATGGTAAATATTACGCTCTAATTATTGAATGCGATGTGACTTTGGCCACATATGGTAGATATTACAAACTTTTAGAGGCAAAAGCTGCCTTGACTCCTGCCGTTAGGAGGGGGGAAAGGATGACGTAGACGCCATCTCACATTTGTTTGGCTCCTTGTGTTCTGGTTCACAAAATAATAGAAGGGATCCTAAACTGTACCCTTTCCAGTTGGCGGGGGTGTAAGAATACTGCATGCTTGAATGCTTCTCTGATAGAAATTTTGAGCACAAACAAAATGATTGCATAAGGGAGAAGACTTGGCTACGACTCTTCTCTGTGACATCTTCTCTGAACATAGAAAGCTGGATTTCTTTTTAACGTGGACACGCTATCAGTCATGCAATTCCCCACTTGCACTCCGAAGTAGCATTGCCCAGAAATCATTTTATCACTTTGCCTGTTTGTATGAATTAAGCCTTAGTCAGCACTCTGAAGCAGATATATTGATCGTATTATGTATGCAAGTCGTTCCCCTTTTTAATCACACTAAACCTCTAACAGAGCAATCCCACGCACATCTACTCAGAAGGCAATTCCATTGAGTTCAGTGGCTTTTACTCTCAGGTAAGCATAGGAGGGAAATTCAGTCTGGTTCACATTTTTAATACCAAATACCAAATTTGCACTTTCTCAAACAATACGCAAACCCAAACAGAAATATCCTTTGAAATTTGCACTTCTCCCTATTTGACAATACACTTCTCCAACCTCCCAGAACTGTGTATATCGGAGGAAACATTTGAACAAAAGTGCAGTTATTTAAGGGTAGAAAACACTGAAATGTGTTATATTCGGGGGAAATGCTTGCAAACAAATGTATGTATGAGGGAAAACTGCATACAAATATGTGTACCTTAGGGGCACAAAATGCTGATGAATTTTAATGCAGACAAATTTTGAAGCTGAGGTGGAAATATAGTGAACTGAACAAGGTCTGAAAATGGAGAAAATGAGAGAAACTGAAACCGGTAGATTTGTCCATCCGTATTTTCCCAAATTATTTATCTCATTTAATTTAATTTCTTTTGACAAAATTTACATGCCACTTAACTGTAGGTAAAACCTATACAGTGGTATCTCGGGTTAAGTACTTAATTTGTTCCAGAGGTCCGCACTTAACCTGAAACTGTTCTTAACCTGAAGCACCACTTTAGCTAATGGGGCCTCCTGCTGCCGCCGCGCCGCCAGAGCACGATTTCTGTTCTCATCCTGAAGCAAAGTTCTTAACCCGAGGTACTATTTCTGGGTTGACGGAATCTGTAACCTGAAGCGTATGCAACCTGAATCGTATGTAACTCGAGATACCATTGTACATTCAAAGAACATAAGACAGTAAAATTACAAGTAGAAGTCAAAGTTAAGAACAAATTTTTTAAAAATCAAAATAGAATGAAAAAACAGCACTTCAGCTAAAATTGCAGATTAAAACGCATATCTGTGTAGGCTTTCTTAAACAATTTTTTTAATAGTGTGGTGCTGCCACAGTAAAAGAATCTATTCCTTATACATGTGGAATGAATATTCTGTGGCATTCGTAATAGTGCCAGTGCCACAGAACAAGGCTTTGAAGTGGGCATATATGGGGTAAGGGAGTCCTTCAGGTAAACTGGTCCCAGGCGGTAAAGGCTTTTATATACTAATAGTAACACCTTGGATGTTGGTGCAAATCTCTGAGCAGGGCTATTATATACTGACAGGGTCTCAGGTCTGTCAACAACCTTGCTGCAGAATTCTGCACTAAGTGCCGTTTCCAGACCAAATATAAGGGAATCCCCACATTAATAAGTGTGTTTAAGAAGTAGCTCAATTAAATCTGCATAATGATCAAAGGGCAATATGTACTATTAAGTTCCATTAACTTTAATGGAATAAATTAAAGTGCATATGTTTAATTCTCCTATTGAAATCAGTGAACACTCACCTTTGACTGGACATTGGCTTGTGGCGAAAATCGATCCATCCTTGTATGGTCTATGCACCAACTACACATGTTCAAACCTCAGAGGTTGGACCACAGAGAGAAGAGAAGCCTCTTTGTCTGACTCTTAATGCATTTTTACCAAAAGTTCGTGCCTGTGTCCTCATTTGGCTCAGAGCCAACCGCTCTGCTTCCCTTCCCACTGTAAGATCCTCAGTTAATGTTAGAGGCATGTTGAGTTCGTAGCTTTCCTAATTTTCATATTCACTCCTCACTCTTCCGAAACAGGCGACAGTATATTTCTTCTAAATGATGATCATCATGCAAGACTAATCTACAGTACTCCCTTAGCTCAAGTGCACAGCTGTTCAAGATAATACCAGGCTGGACAAAGACAATTTGACAGTTCTCCCTCCCTATTTCTAGTTGTGTTTCTGTAGGCAAGAAATGAGTTTTCAAGTTGGGATGATGAGGCTGCCAACGTCCTTCTTACTGGCCCTGTTTTTGCTCCTTTCATCACCTCCATGCTGGAAGAAGTGTCCCCAGCTTGATTTCTGCATGTCAGGCTGCTTTTAAAAGTACAGAAGGACAAGTAAAAACTGTCAGTCTCTGTGATCATACATAATTAGCATTCTACATCATATGCTTAAGGCTGCAGCTAGCAGCACCCAGTTTGACCTCCCCAGGACACAAGCCTGGGCAGTGTGTATGGAGGACCTGGGCTGCCCAGATGATAAGATCTACTCTCAGCCTTGCTGATGTGGTCCAAAGGAAAGCAGAGCAATACGTTTGGCACCAACTTGGCTGCAGGAGTTACCGGAAGGAGGCATACAAGGTCCATCCAACCATCTTTGGGACTCCACTCCAGATTTGTGTAGGGCTCCTTAGCCTTTTTTTCTCCTGAAGATGTCCTGCAAGGCACGAGGTATGGATTTTTTCTTGCTGTTTCCTCCCAAAGCCAATCTCATGAATGAGTATAGCCACATGGCAAGGGTGATTTAGGACCAGTTTTTCTTCTCCTAGATGAGCTACCTTTTAGGATTTTTATCCATCCGTGCTGCTCCAGCAGTAGCACTATGTTTGGTTATACAGTGGTACCTCGGGTTAAGTACTTAATTCATTCCAGAGGTCCGTTCTTAACCTGAAACTGTTCTTAACCTGAAGCACCACTTTAGCTAATGGGGCCTCCTGCTGCCGCCGCGCCGCCGGAGCACGATTTTTGTTCTCATCCTGAAGCAAAGTTCTTAACCCGAGGTTCTATTTCTGGGTTAGCGGAGTCTGTAACCTAAAGCGTATGTAACATGAAGCGTATGTAACCTGAGGTACCACTGTATCATGTGAGTGTCTGAGAGAGCGTGTGTTATGTACTGAGTTGAATAGGATCCAAAATGCAGCAGTCTGATTGGTCCTAGAACAATAGCATCCAAAATGCAGCAGTCTGATTGGTCCTAGAACAATGCAGCAGTATGATTGGTCTGCAGGAGCCACCCAATCCAGCTCCAGGTGGAAGTGAATCCACAACCTGATTGGCCTACAGGAGAATCCCGGAATTAGCCAATCACGTGCAGCCCATTGGGTAAATAATGTATATAAAGCAGATATTGTGGGGCAACTTCCATTCCTCTTCACCACTATGAGCTGAATAAAGAGCATGAAATCCACTCTCAACTCCGAGTATATGTCACCGTGAGACAGGAAGTCTCAGCACTGTTGGAAGTTAGTTTCACTTCTGAAAGTGTTGCTGTTCTGTACTGGTGCTTAGAGAGCACGGACATGCTGATGGATTCTCTGTATATAGACTGTAAAATAAAGTAGTTTAGAGATACTGATTGACTCTTTCTTCTGCTATGACATGCCAGAAGACCAGTGTGCTCCTCTCAGGAGAGAGGGGTCGCTTATCACTGGTCTCTCTGGACTGAGGGAGATTTATAGCCAGAGAGTGACCACCGGAGAGACGCCCCGGAGTCTTGGGAAGTTGGCGGCCTTCCCGGATGTGTTTCCAAGGGTGATTTAGGACCAGTTTTTCTTCTCCTAGATGAGCTACCTTCCCAAGCTGATGAGCCACCCACTGGCCCTGGGATTCTTCGTAAGGAAGCTGTGCCTGGAGGAAGAACCGTGAGGGGAGAGACTTCGTCAGGCGAGGCCTCCTTCCATCTGCCTTGCTCCACACTCTAGTCTCTGCTTCTCAATTTGTATTGTATTATATTATATACTGTGGCTTGCCATTGTTTTATTGATTATAGTTTGGAAATTATTTATTGTAACTGTTGAGTGGATGTCTGTTGAACTTTTATATGTTGATATTCAACAATTCTTAGAACAGTATAATAATGTTACTTTTTTGATGTAGGTTGCTGTAATGGGTATGAGTTACTCGTGCGTAAACTGCCGCCTCTCTAGGCTAATTTGCCTTGTTAAACCTTTCTGACTGCACAGCCCTTCTCATCGTGGCTGCCTCAGTCGCTAGCAGAATCCGTCAGTGGGCGTTTCTTAAACCTCTTCCAACATAAAAGCTGTTTGACACCCAGTCTCCTCCTCCTCTCACTGCGCGGGAGTCTTCTGCGCAGGGAGGGCGTGGGTAGCGGAGGACCTGTGCTCTCCTCACTGATGTCCAGTGAAGAGTCCTGGAGCCCTCTCTCCGATTCCCCCATCTGCCCCTCTTTATCCCTGGTGTTGCGCTGATTTGCTTCCCCCTCTACTGAGCTGTTTCTCCCCCTGGTGCTGGGTCCCTCGCCAGCATCATCTGGGAGCCTCCCCTTCGCCTCTCGCTCCGATGTCGGTTCCCTGACAGTTGCTTATTTTAAAGTTTTGTTTTATTATCACATTTTGGTATTGCATTAGATTGTTATAAGATGTACATTTTTTGTTTCTTCAGCTTGTAAACCACCTTGAGTGTTGTAAGATAGAAAATTAAAGATGGTATACAAATAAAAAATGATGATGAGCCCCATCTGTCTTTCATTTCCCTTGGCAACACATGCAGTAACTGTCTTCTTGACCATTGAACCCACTACTGGTCTCGCCAACTTAATCCACCAGAGCCTGTCACTCCAGATAGGGGCAGTCCCTAACTTGCTGAAGTTTTGAGACCCATTGGCTACCCTCACCTGGTTTAGACAGCCAGTCGAAGCAGTCTCCCAGTGTGGCCGCTGTTGCATGCTGACAGCTTCTAGGAGCCACAGCTGTGAGTGCAGGATAGGGACCAAACTGGGACAAACTACCCCAGATGGAGCACAATATGTGTCCCCCACCAGAAGTACTTTGTTGTTGTTTACTCGTTTAGTCATGTCCGACTCTTCGTGACCCCATGGACCAGAGCAAGCCAGGCACCAGAGGTACTACCCCTCCCCTATGTATAGGATTTCACTGCATAGCACTTTAAAATCTGCACTGAATTCATCCTGACAATAGCCTTGTGGGTCATCTCATTGTACTCAATATTATATCCAAGGAGCTGAAGCTCTGGGAGAGAGGTTGGTTGGGCAAAAAAAAAAAAAAAAAATGCTTATATTGCACTTTTAAAGAATTTAGTTTAGTTATTATTCATCACTTGCCACAACCTTTGGTCCAACATGACTTACAGAAAATAGCAAAATACAGTGGTACCTCAGTTTACAGACGCTTCAGGTTACAGATGCTTCAGGTTACAGACTCCGCTGACCCAGAAATAGTACCTCGGGTTAAGAACTTTCCTTCAGGATGAGAACAGAAATCGTGCAGCGGTGGCACAGCAGCGGCAGCAGGAGGCCCCATTAGCTAAAGTGGTACCTCAGGTTAAGAACGGACCTCCAGAACGAATTAAGTTCTTAACCCAAGGTACCACTGTACAAGTTATGAGAAAATATGCATTAAAACAGTATATGTGCAATAACAAAAATGTTCATCCAAAAGATCACTTAAAAACAAAACATTCCTCCCCACGCAACAGAAGAATGAACAAAAGCTGGGCCATTGTTGTTTGCAAACGCCTAAGAGAATAAATATGTCTTTGCCTCGTGCCAAAAAGATGACAATGTTAGTACCAAGCCAACATTGTGTCTCTGAGACAACTTCATAGTACTAGATATTGAAGCTATGTTCTATTTTTTTATTTGATTTTCTTAGGGTTCATCTACATATTCAGACAAATCACGGGATGCAATGTTCATAGGATTTCACCATTCCAAGATGAAGGTGGGTAGAGGGATCACACATCTGGCTCTTTTACGTTACTCAGATTTTCTGCATAGGGAAATCAGGGTGTGGGGTTTTAATCTTACTTTTTTGCTGCAGTGCTATTTTCCCCCAGCTAGAAAGGACAAAATATACCCTGACTCCCCCCAAAAAAACCCTTATGCAAATGGAAGCAGACAGTACAAAATCGGGAAATCTGTATCACATCGTTTTTCTGCATGTGTAGATCAGCTCTCAATCATCTGTGTGTCCCCTTCTCCAATGATGGGCACGTTTTTATGATGGGCAAATCCTGACCCTCCCCCCCCCAAAAAGATGGTCTAAAATGGATGTTGTGCATCATTGGCAAAAATGATAGTGGGTAACATAAACTGTTTAAAGCAGTATCTATTCACATTGCATAAAAAAATGTTCCCATTATATTGTTTGTGCTGCTTAGCTGCATTGACCTTATGCATAACCAGAGGATAGCAGGCATGGTTAATGTATTATTCTCCCAGGGAGATTCACCTGGCACCCACATTACTTTGTTTTAATCTTTTTTATTTTATTTTCGCAGGCTTTAAACAAAGAAACAAAATAGCCAAGAACTTAAATGATGCTTAAGCTGCTTTTGTCCACTGTTGTTGCTGAGGGGTAACCATATCCGTCTGGTTCAGCAAACCCAACAAATGTTACTATGGCTTAAGCTTTCATGGATTAGAGCATGGGTAGGCAAGCTAAGGCCCAGGGGCCCAATCACCTTCTAAATGTGGTCTGCAGACGGTCCAGGAATCAGCGTGTTTTTACATGAGTGGAATCTGTGCTTTTATTTAAAATGCATCTCTGAGTTATTTGTGGGGCATAGGAATTTGTTCACCCCCCAAAAAAATATAGTCCGCCCCCCCACAAGGTCTGAGGGACAGTGGACTGGCCCCCTGCTGAAAAAGTTTGCTGTCCCCTGGGTTAGAGCCCACTTCATCAGATGTATCCAGGAAAAGCTAATGCCTTATAAAAAGTTGTTTCTCTTTCAGGTGCCACAAGTCCATTATGTTGGGATACTGCCAGGGAGACAAAGTCCATCTGAGCCCCCAAGCCGGCTGCCGGACGATCCATCGATCTCCCGTAGACACGCAGTATCAGCAATCAGTGACACGAAGCCTCAAGAATAGATTGCCACATTCTTGGACTGGTGCACACTCTATCAGCAGAATTCACACAGCAAAAGATGCACAGCAGGAGAGCATATTTACAGTTTATTCAGCGTTGGTCAGAACAAAGAAACCATGACCGTCTGCTTCGGTCTGCTCAGGCAAGAAGAAGAAAACGAAAGCAACTGAACACATAAACATCCTGTGAACAGGAAATACGCAGGCTGTGACACAAACATCCTGCTCCCTTTTAAGGTGGAACGGAAATATCCTAACACATTATTGTATTGTAGAATGTATGTAAGGGGCGGCAGAGAGATGATGATGATGATGATGATAATAATAATAAATAATAATAATAATAATAATAATAATAATAATAATAATATATTTATACCCCACCCATCTGGCTGGGCTTCCCCAGCCACTCTGGGCAGCTTCCAACAAAAGATTAATACATTAAAACATCAGTCATTAAAAACTTCCCTAAACAGGGCTGCCTTCAGATGTCTTCTAAAAGTCAGGTAGTTGTTTATTTCTTTGACATCTGACAGAAGGGCGTTCCACAGGGTGGACGCCACTACCGAGAAGGCCCTCTGCCTGATTCCCTGTAACTTTGCTTCTCGCAGTGAGGGAACCGCCAGAAATGGGCTGGGACCCCTTCGCTGCTGCAGAGCTACTGAGTGGTAGGGAGAGAAAACATGACGGATAAGGAAGCAGCAACAGTGGAGAAGTGGTGGACTCTCCTTCGTTGGAGGTTTGTATGGAGAAGTTGGATGGCCACCTGTCATGTATGACCTAAGTGAGATTCCTGCATTGTCGGCACGGGCAGAGGAAGGGGTGTATGGTGGTGGTGGTGGGTCACCACGGGTGTCACCATTGAGGGGGGTGACAAAATGCCAGGCCGCACTCACTGCGGGGCCTGCAGCACGCCCCAGCGACGCATCTCTCCTGGGAGAGATGTGGTGGCTTGGGCGCACGCAGGCTCCACGCTGCCCAAACAGTCCTCCTGCTGCCTTCCCACCAACTGTGGGGTGGCTGAGTGAGAGGAGGCAGACAGACTCTGGAGGCCCAGTGGTGCTCCCCACCCCTATGGAAGGCTCGCCCCGCCCCTGGGCATGCCGCCCCAGGCACCCGAGCGGCTTCCTCTGCCACTGATTGTAGGGGGTTGGACTAGATGAGCCTTGGGGTCATCTGTGATTCTATGATTATTTTTAAAAATTATATTAATTAAGCAATTCCAACATAACAACTTAACAAACCATATAATCACATACATTATTTTTCCCCTTTCCCCCCTCCCTTCCATCCCTCCCTCCCCACCCCACCACAGCTCCTCTCTCTGATTTCTCTGCACATATTATTCTCTGCCTGTTATAAAATTATACTTATCCTTGCCTTATCTATCATGTTATCAACCAATAAATTTGTGTATGTTTATTCAAAACCTGCCAAGGGGTCCAATTCATTTTGTTGTCTTTTTAGATAATTTGTAAAAAGTCCCCATTCTTCCTTAAAGTCACAGTTGTCCTTCTCCCACAATTTGTATGTCAATTTAGCCAACTCTGCGCAACTCATCCATTTTTCTTGCCACTGTTCTTTCGTTGGGATTTCCTCATTCTTCCATCCTCATGCTATCAAGACTCTTGCCGCTGTTGTAGCATACATAAATAAATTCTTTGTTTTACTTGGCAGATCTTGTCCTACAATCCCTCACAAAAATGCTTCTGGTTTTTGGTTTTTTTTTACAAATGTCATTTTAAACATTTTTTTCAATTCATTGTATATCATTTCCCAATTTTTTTAAACTTCTCTGCATGCCCACCACATATGATAAAAGTCCCTTCTTTTTCTTTACATTTCCAACATATGTTTGACCCGGTTTTATACATTTTTGCTATCTGTACTGGTGTAATATACCATCTATACATCATTTTCATATAATTTGTGACTCTATGATTCTAACTGTTCCCCACTAGCCATGTCCCCCACAGGTGACTGGGAACCCCAGCAGGGAAAAAGTGTCTGGGAAGAAGAAAAGAAGAAGGCTTTAGCTGATGGTTCCCAAGCTGTGTTTGTTGGGTTTGTGGGACATTTGGATCAGCCCTAAGCCTTTAAGCAGATAATTAGGCAATAACTGCTTCCTGTAGCCAGCATATGATTCTCTTGAAAGACTGGAACATCAAGCTATTTGTTTTTTCAGAGCACTGTTGCTGCTTCTTATTTATGATACCCTTTTTACAATATCATTCCTGTATCTAAGTTTTTCCAAAGTCACTAAAGTGATTTACAGGAGACTTATCAATTTCATGTGAATGCACCGAGGAATGCAAGGATTTTCTCAAATTCTTTCCCACAAGAAGTTTCAATTTGCTCATCGTCCCCTCTCGGTATCTAGTTTCGAGACATGATGTGCCGAATTACCTTTAATATCACTTCTGCAGATACAATGCATTAGCAGGGAAAATTAGACACAATTCTTTTATATCTGATGTGCTGCTGTTCATCGCTCTCTTGTCTTTAGGTTGTCAGAGTCTCAAATTAAAGGCAATTGGAGAAGCTTGCCTGCAATTTAAGAGATTGCTGTTAAGGGGAATGTAATACTTTACATCTTTGTCAGGGAGACAGAAAGGCAGCTGTTGCATGTTCTTATATTTTCAATAGGAAATTTATTATTATTATTATTATTAAAAGTATTCTTTCATTGGTTTGCTTATATACCACTTTACGGTCCAAAGACCGAAGTTGTGAACAGATTTATACAAAAAGAAAAGTACAATAAATAGAAATATATAACCTGCGTTTCATCTAAATCAGTCTTTGGCAACCTTCACTGACTAAGGGCTGATGGGAAGAGCAGTCAAAAGCAGTTACAGCAAGAGGAGCAATTAAATCTAGTGTTTGCCATAACAGAAATATTTGTATTGATCTCTCTTTTTTGGTTGGAATATACATTGCATAGTATACAATTTGTACTGCCTTTCCATTATTATTTTCATTTTGGCATGCAGCTTTTGCAGCAATATACTAAAATAAAATTAAAAAACATCCTGATGCTAGTAAAATGATAAAAGCATGGGACGTTCCAATTCTAAGTCCCATTGGCTTTAGATGTTCCTATGAAGTTCAGTAGACTTCTCCCAAAATAAATGGGATAAGAATTGTAGCCACTGACATGAACAAAAATGGTAAGTTTTATTCCTCTACTTCTTGGATATGTACCTTAGCACGCTTTCTGATTTCACGTGCCTTGTGCATATCTTTTTCCAGGTTGTAAACTCCTTGGGGCTAGCTCAAGGCTGTAAGGCCAGGAACTGACCAAGCACTCCAGAGTCCCAAGCTAACACGGTCAGATGAGACGCTGTCATTTACTATTAACAGACTGGCAAATTTTAAGGTCAGACAAAGCCACAGAGATAATTCAGCCCAATATCCTGCACAACATAGTCCAGCTGATTTCCATTGCGCCTTCAAGGCAATGCAAGGAAAACTGGTTTATAGACCTTCATAGTAAAATGGTTCCCACTTTCCCATAGCTTTTTTCAACACTGGTATGGTGGCAAGTGGCTTTTGTCGGATAAAACAATGTACTCTCCCCCAGGAGACACAGGACCCAGAATGACTTTTCTACAGCGCTTTAGACTGTTTCATGCCTTACACTAGATTATGTTGCAAAAAGTGCTCTGCAAATTGTCATTCAGTTCATCCATGAAACTTTCCTCCACCAGGAACCAAGTCTTATTAGCAGCAGACAGCTCTCTTGGGAGTTTACATTGGGAGCTGTCCTAGGTGCTGACTCTGTCTGGGCTAGCTGGAAGAATCTTGCTATCTGCTACCTACTGCTGGACCATCACCATATCCTGATCCTGTTTTCACAGCTGGACCACAACAGGATGCATCCACTCTATGATCTGATTTGCAATGGAGTAAAGTGGAATGCGGGTGGTGCTGTGGTCTGAACCACAAAGCCTAGGGCTTGCTGATCAGAAGGTCAGTGGTTCGAATCCCTGCAATGGGGTGAGCTCCCATTGCTCGGTCCCTGCTCCTGTCAACCTAGCAGTTTGAAAGCACATAAAGTGCAAGTAGATAAATAGGTACCACTCCGGCAGGAAGGTGAACGGCATTTCGGTGCACTGCTCTGGTTTGCCAGAAGTGGCTTAGTCATGCTGGCCACATGACCCGGAAGCTGTATGCCGGCTCCCTCGGCCAGTAGAGCGAGATGAGCGCCACAACCCCAGAGTCGTCCATGACTGGACCTAACAGTCAAGGGTCCCTTTACCTTTACCTTACCCGATCCCAACACCCACTTCAAGATGAATATCCTAGGGCAGAGACAAAATGATAAATTTCCATGGAAGAAATGGTCACATCGAATGCTTACTCACCCACGTCTTTTGCACAGCTGTTAAATGCTATTACAACCGGCCCCAAGATGATGGAGAAGAAAGGATACATTTCTGGTCAGAAACACTTTGCTTCTTCACATTCTCCTTGCCTTGAAAACCAACTGGGATGTCAGGCATGTTCCCAACTCCACAGTCTTGTCATACACACCAGTAGCACAAGGGCAATTTTACTTTGATTGATACAGATAAAAAAAAGACTCCTCCACTATACAAGGGAAACATGATACAGTCAGGCAGAGAAGCAATTGTCATAAGCAAGCCTGTGTTTCCTGGTCAAAGATGAATTTCCAGATCCAAAGGTTCATTTCCTTTTCACTTTGTGACAGAAAGGAGTATTTGACAGGCTTCCAGCTCTTCAGAAGTCCACTGACAACGGCAAAAATTGACAGTCCTCAGATCGCAATGTGGCACAACAGGCTACTGTGTTCTTGTTTCGCAAATCAAAGGCAGCTTTCAATCCTCAACCCCCTTTCTTGCACGATCTTATATGGAAACTACCTGTGATTACCCCTTCAGTATAACAGACCTGTTTGCAAGTTTGGTTAATACTATGCTTCAAAAATAAAATGAAAATGAAAACTCTCATTGCTGTCATTATCATAATCTAAGAAGTAAATAAGGCTGCAATCATAAGCACATTTACAAGTGAGTAAAACTGCATTGAGCACAATGGGGCTTACTTCTGAGTAAATATGCATAGAATTGCACTGTAAGTGGGTTACTTTGGCCACAGGCTGTAACCAACAATGCTAAAATATAAAGTAAACTTCAAAACCAAAAGTATTTGCATACATACATCATATACAGAATATAGATGCTTGAGGAATTTGATATTTGCAGCTTCCAATACAGACTGGCCTGCTCTGCACCTCCTGGTATAATGCACAGATCAGAACTAAGGCTGTAGTCCTAACCCCACAAGCTTGGGAGTAAGCCCCAATGAATTCAGTATGATTCACATATGTGTAGACAGGGTTAAAGGTAAAGGGACCCCTGACCATTAGGTCCAGTCATGACCGACTCTGGGGTTGTGGCGCTCATCTCGCTTTACTGGCCGAGGGAGCTGGCATACAACTTCCGGGTCATGTGGCCAGCATGACAAAGCCGCTTCTGGAGAACCAGAGCAGCGCACAGAAACGCCGTTTACCTTCCCGCCAGAGTGGTACCTATTTATCTACTTGCACTTTGACGTGCTTTCGAACTGCTAAGTTGGCAGGAACAGGGACCGAGCAATGGGAGCTCACCCCGTCATGGGTATTCTAACCGCCGACCTTCTGATCGGCAAGTCCTAGGCTCTGTGGTTTAACCCACAGCGCCACCCGTGTCCTGTAGATTGGGTTAGGATTGTGTAATTAGTGTTTCACTGGCTTTTACACTTCCCAGTTATTAACTCAAAAATGATATATTCAGAAATGTGTATTTTGAGAGAAAATGTATGTAGAAATTAATATTTATGCTCTAGTTAAATGCAAGTTTTCATTTGGATTTTTAAAAATGGAAATTACTATGGTGTCAGGGCTGGGCTGTGGGCAGTGACCTAGGGAAAGGGAGGAGCTGGGTCCAAGAGGTTTGGAGGGCAAACCAGAAGGCAGGACTAGAGAACAAGTTGGGAGTAAGGCCAGAAATGAGGGGCAAGTTAGAGCTGAGGCAGACTTTTATGCTGGAGCAAGGCTCAGCTGCAAAAGTAAGTCCTTTATACCCCATCATGCTCAGGAGGAGCCAAAGACCAGTCTGAGCAGGTGGAGCCAGGGCAGATCTGGAAATGTTCTTCCCTGATAAGCTGTGAAAAAGGTTATAGGGATCAGTACCTGAAATATGGGAATGGGATTGAATGGAATTAAAGGCGCGCACACATAAAAGTGGCATGGGTCAGAAATAAGATAATTTATCCATTCCTCATTCAAACCAAAGGTCATGACATAAACTATACTTTGATGAAGAGGATGCAGGATGTCAGCCTGCACCAGTGTTTCTCAACCTGGTGCCCTCCAGATGTTTTAGACTACCATTCTTATGGCTCCCAGCCAGCATGTGCAACAGACAGGTGTGATGGGAGCTGTAATCCAAAATATCTCGAAGGCATGAGGTTGAGGAAAGCCGGTCTACATAGTCATTGATCACTAACACAATATCTCATGGAGGAACATAAACATCCAGCTGAAGTCAAATCAAAACAACCAAAAAGCAGAAGACAAAGCAGATATTAATCCAAGGGTAACCAACATCTACAGTTAGAAGCTACAGTTAGAACTGGATATGGAACAACTGATTGGTTCAAAATTGGGAAAGGAGTACGACAAGGCTGTATATTGTCTCCCTGCTTATTTAACTTATATGCAGAATTCATCGTGCGAAAGGCTGGGCTGGATGAATCCCAAACTGGAATTAAGATTGCCGGAAGAAATATCAACAACCTCAGATATGCAGATGACACAACCTTGATGGCAGAAAGTGAGGAGGAATTAAAGAACCTCTGAATGAGGGTGAAAGAGGAGAGCACAAAATATGGTCTGAAGCTCAACATAAAAAACCCCAAGGATCATGGCCACTGGTTACATCACCTCCTGGCAAATAGAAGGGGAAGAAATGGAGGCAGTGAGAGATTTTACTTTCTTGGACTCCATGATCACTGCAGAGGGTGACAGCTGCCATGAATTTAAAAGACGCCTTCTTCTTGGGAGAAAAGCAATGACAAACCTAGACAGCATCTTAAAAAACGGAGACATCACCTTGCCAACAAAGGTCCGTATAGTTAAAGCTATGGTTTTCCCAGTAGTGATGTATGGAAGTGAGAGCTGAACCATAAAGAAGGTTGATCACCAAATAATTGATGCTTTTGAATTATGGTGCTGGAGAAGACTCTTGAGAGTCCCATGGACTGCAAGAAGATCAAACCTCTCCATTCTGAAGGAAATCAGCCCTGAGTGCTCACTGGAAGGACAGATCATGAAGCTGAGACTCCAATACTTTGGCCACCTCATGAGAAGATAAGACTCCCTGGAAAAGACCCTGATGTTGGGAAAGATGGAGGGCACAAGGAGAAGGGGACGATGGAGGACGAGATGGTTGAAGAGTGTTCTCAAAGCTACCAACATGAGTTTGACCAAACTGCGGGAGGCAGTGGAAGACAGGAGTGCCTGGCGTGCTCTGGTCCATGGGGTCACGAAGAGTCAGACACAACTAAACGACTAAACAACAACAACCAACATCTCTATTTTCAAGGAGGGGGACACTGTATTTTCCAGACATATGGATATATATGTTGCCTTATACTGTACCATTAAGCTCAATATTGTCTGGTGGGTGGAATATTCACATAGGAGTCCTGGGTTCAAATTTTGTTTTGCTAAGTCAGTTACAGGTCCTTTAATGGATGGACAATAAAGCACGTATTGAGGGGGAAGACTTTTATCTGAACAAAATAAACTTCTAATGAAAAACTTCCCCAAACAATCAATGAACCACCCTTTTACACAAAGAAACAACAACAATAATTTATTATTTATACCCCGCCCATCTGGCTGGGTCCCGACAGCTACTCTGGGCAGCTTCCAACAAAACACTAAAATACAATAACCTATTAAACATTAAAAGCTTCCCTAAACAGGGCTGCCTTCAGATGTCTTCTAAAAGTTTGGTAGTTATTTTTCTCTTTGACAACTGGTGGGAAGGTGTTCCACAGGGCGGGTGCCACTACCGAGAAGGCCCTCTGCCTGGTTCCCTGTAACTTGGCTTATCGCAGTGAGGGAACCACCAGAAAGCCCTCGGCGATGGACCTCAGTGTCTGGGCAGAATGATGGAGGTGGAAACGCTCCTTCACAAAGAAACCATCCCTACAAGACCTTCACCCAGACAACCTACATACCAGATTACCAAATCCCTTGTTCCAGCTGTAGGGAGCCTCTGGAACAGAGGCATCCAGTCCGTGACACAGAATGTTCACTACGTCACCTGCACTAAGGCTCGCTCCAGGCGCTCTGCCCCCTTTATACCTGCCCCAACCAGGTGGGCCTGAATGCCTCCATGGCCCAAACCTGTGGTGATTGTGGCATCTCCCAGTCCCACAATCTGGGCAATTGAGCCCCGGCTGTGCCACCATCAAGGGCAGGAGTGCTCCTGCGAGGACCTACAGCCTTAACAGTAGGGTTGATTGCGCAAAGCAAATCCTACACCTCCTTGATCCTCTTGCATGTTTCCACTACAAATCCCCAGTCAGCCAACATGCTTACTGGGTTAGTCATTTAGGACTCATCTAACCATCTCACAAGGGATGCGGGTGGTGCTGTGGGTTAAACCACAGAGCCTAGGACTTGCCGATCAGAAGGTCAGTGGTTCGAATCCCCACGAAAGGTGAGCTCCCGTTGCTCGGCCCCTGCTCCTGCCAACCTAGCAGTTTGAAAGCACGTCAAAATGCAAGTAGATAAATAGGTACCACTCCAGCGGGAAGGTAAACGGCATTTCCGTGCGCTGCTCTGGTTCTCCAGAAGCAGCTTAGTCATGCTGGCCACATGACCCGGAAGCTGTACGCCGGCTCCCTCGGCCAATAAACTGAGATGAGCGCCGCAACCCCAGAGTCGGTCACAACTAGACCTAATGGGCAGGGGTCCCTTTACCTTTACTTTTTAGCCATCTCACAGGGCTGTTGTCAAGATAAAATGAGACAATGTCATGTATGCCACTCTCAGCTTTTTGGATGAAGGGTAGGATAAAATATATTCAATATAAATATATCTAACAGCAGTATATTCACTTCTTGCTCTTACAAGAAGCCAAGAAGTATTAGTAATGCCTAGAATTGCCCATATCCACCCACATGCTGATTGAGATATTAATTAGTTGTGGATTGCCATTTTTCCCAGCTGCTGAAATCAAACAGGGTGGGAAATTACTTTATTTTCAGGCAAAATTCCCCAGCTGCATAAGTTATGCACAGTTCTTTTCCATAGGCTGTCTGTGTGTGTGTGTGTGTGTGTGTGTGTGTGTGTGTGTGTGTTTAATGGACTCAAAATCAAAGAATAACTGTGGGGGAAATAGCCAGACCTGTCTAACAACACTGAAGATGCCCATCTGTTCTAGCAGTAGGGATCTCAATCACTGAATTTCTTCCTTCCCTTCAACATAAATAAACATAATATGGAAATTGAACTTTATTGGTTCTGGTAAACAATAGGATTTTAAATGGCCTAAAATCGGATTAACATATTGTTACAGTCGTAAAGTTTGATTTAAACAATTGTGATTTCTTATGAGGGCCTTCACAAAATATCTATTTTACATATGATACAAGCCCCGGCTGAGATTTTTTAAAGAAAGCTGACATTGCTCAAACATCCCTTTCTTATTAGCCAACAAGAACAATTAGGAAATGTTTCCAGTAACTTTAATCTCTCTGCCTGAATACACATTGTTCATTTTCTTATGTCAACAAATGCATGCTGATACTTTAAAACAGATTTCCATAAGCTAATTTACCTATTTCCCTATCCAGAAGACAGGACTTTCCTGACTGTTAATTCCAGTTGACAGTGAGTGGTTGAGTTGCTATAGTCCTTGCAAAACAAGGTACTGTTGTGAAGTGATTTATAATGAACTCTATTTAGGGAAGAACTACAATGCTGATAAATTTTGACAACAACAAAAAAATGCATTATTAATGAAATAATAACATTGGCAGCATCTTGAAAATAAGCTGATTGCAAAGAGTTCATTTTCTTTTTTTGTACCCACCATTCGTTTTCTGAGTTTGGAGATTTATCTCTGGGTGGAGAAGTTGTGATGGAGAAGAATGCTTAATTTATGGTGCTTTTTTGAAATATGGTGCTGCTGGGTTTGTGTCTTAAGTGATGAGCCACGAATGCATGAAAAGGGAGATCCAATAGTAGTTTAAATCAGAGGTTTGTCATTTGCACCCCCATACAATGAGAAAATAACTGGTCAAGTCAGAGAACAGTTAGCTATTTGATTGATCACAAAATACTAGTCAAATGACTAGTCCAACAAAGATCACATGTTGTTAAACAAAATTCAAGTGTTTAAGCATTAATTTGCTTGATTGCCTGACTTGGGAGGTTGAGAAAGGTTCATTTCTCCATATTGCCGCCCCTCAGTGTTGACCCCGTATTTTACCTGTTCTATTATGCAAGTAGGGACACGGGTGGCGCTGTGGGTTAAACCACAGAGCCTAGGACTTGCCAATCAGAAGGTCAGTGGTTCGAATCCCTGAAACGGGGTGAGCTCCTGTTGCTCGGTCCCTGCTCCTGCCAACCTAGCAGTTCAAAAGCACGTCAAAGTGCAAGTAGATAAATAGGTACCGCTCTGGCGGGAAGGTAAACGGCATTTCCGTGCGCTGCTCTGGTTCGCCAGAAGTGGCTTAGTCATGATGGCCACATGACCTGGAAGCTGTACGCTGGCTCCCTCGGCCAATAAAGTGAGATGAGCGCCGCAACCCCAGAGTCGGTCACGACTGGACCTAGCGGTCAGGCGTCCCTTTACCTTTACCTTTATCTTTATTATGCAAGTGGGTGGGCATAAAGAATGCTAGGTGGATCTTACAGTTTGGGTGTACTGGATAACTGGGGGGGGGGGGAGCCCAGTGTTGAAAATTCAGATCCAGGCTCTAAATCAAGGGCCTTCATTTTTTATTCAAGGACCCTGATGCATTTTGTGTTAGCTCTTTCAGTCAGCAGGGGAATAACTTGTAACAGATACTCAATTGATAATAAAAACCATTAAAAATTCCCACAAACTCTAATTTGCATGACAGTGTCTAATTAAAAAAAGTTGTTGTCTCATTAATACTAATATTCCAAACTAGCATTCAAGGAATCTTGAAGAGGGTCATTTTCCACTTCAGCTGATAAATATTTCTCATACTTCAATAGGGTGCAAAATTGATGCCATTGTACTGTTGGCTTCTTGGACATTAAATATATAAAAGAAGAAACCTACAGAGAAAGTCATTACCCAAATTCACTTCAAATTTTAAGATGAAAACTCCATTGTAACAATGCTTGCACTGTATATACATATGTTTTTACAGTCTCTGGGGCCAAGGAACAAACATGCACAAGGCACACACTTGAAATCGACACTCAGCAGGCATATTAGTTACCTGTAGGTGTGAGTCGTGGGCGTGGGTGGTGCTGTGGGTTAAACCACAGAGCCTAGGACTTGACGATCAGAAGGTTGGCGGTTCGAATCCCTGGGACAAGGTGAGCTCCCGTTGCTCGGTCCCTGCTCCTGCCAACCTAGCAGTTCGAAAGCACATCAAAGTGCAAGTAGATAAATATGTACCGCTCCGGCGGGAAGGTAAACGGCGTTTCCGTGCGCTGCTCTGATTTGCCAGGAGCGGCTTAGTCATGCTAGCCACATGACCCGGAAGCTGTACACCAGCTCCCTCGGCCAATAAAGCGAGATGAGTGCCGCAACCCCAGAGTCGGTCACAACTGGACCTAATGATCAGGGGTCCCTTTACCTTTACCTTTTAGGTGTGAGTCCTATTATGTAAAGCATTGTGATGGTCATACATAACACAGACAATCGGGGGGTGGGATTCATGTAGTCCCAAACTTTATTAATTGACCCTCCTTCAATTTATAGAACACCATCTGCTGAAATGATGATAAATCAGCCATACTCAGATTACTTTGTAGTAGGGAGAGGAATGTAGCAAGGATATCACTGATCTCTGATAATGTTCACACTTTGTATAGAGCCCTTAGCAATGGTAATTAGAGGAGATAATGAAATTTGGGGGATTATATCTAGGAAAAGAAAATATAAAATCTCTTTTTACACTGACAATGTAGCTGTAACATTTTCTGACCCAACAAAATCATTGCAAACAATCTTTTTAAAGGAGCAATACTATGCAAAAGAATCTGGCATAAGCAAGCTGGTGTAAGTTAAGCAGTGCCAGATTTATGTATAAGCTAAACAAGCTATAGCTTAGGGCCCCACTCTCTTGGGAGGCCCCCCAAAAAATTAAAGGAAAAAACCTGGATGTACATTTCCAAAATATATGCTAAAAAAAACAAATAAAATAAAACCTACATACAACAACAGTGTTTTGTGTTGTGTAGGCTCCTATGATGTAAATAATGGGCCCCGCCTGCTAGCCTGCTCCCTAAAATATCACTGGTTTGCTCATTTCTATATCAATTACTTTGATAAAATATACCATATTTTTCGCTCTATAACACGCACCCGACCATAACACGCACATAGTTTTTAGAGGAGGAAAATCCGTAGGCATGCCACCCGTAGGCATTCCCTCCATAACACGCACAGACATTTCCCCTTACTTTTTAGGAGGAAAAAAGTGGGTGTTATGGTGCAAAAAAATACGGTATATTTTGTTATGTGCAAATGGCTTTATAGATACCTATTAGGTCCATAAAATACCATATAGCATATATTCAACACAAAAAAGTGACAATTTGTTGTTGACAAAGGACAGCTGGACATATAAAGGGCCCCATTACCTTCAGTAGCTTAGGGCCTCATCACACCTAAATCCGGCCAATGTGAAGTTACACCAAATTCAAATTATGGTTTGCTGCAGTCTGCGGCTGCCCTTCTTAAGCCTGGCAGAGGGAAAACAAGCCTTTAAAATAGGTTAACGGTTTGGAAGTTGCCAGGTCAAATGGCCAAGCTGAATGGGCTTAGGATGCAGCCTAAGTCTCCCCATTCTCTAGTCCCATCCCTGCCACAGTCCCTGAAAACTTTTGGGCAATTTACACTGGCCTCAGCTCTGCTAGCTTCTGCTCAGCTGACTGAGTGCCACCTGAGCTCGAATTTACAATCGTATATCTTTGGCTGCATTAGGACTGGGGACATAATGTTGGCTGAACATGAAATCACCTACATCCTAAACTGCTCATCTCAGCAGATCTTGCCACACGATTGCCCCCTAAAGGTTTGCAAATATTGCTGAGTCTCCAAGTTTTTGCTGTTGTTGACATCAGTCTGTCTCAAGAGACAATGGAGGTGAAGTGAAACCACTGGAGAATCACAGCGCCTGCCGTGGCTGCAGAGACTGGCAACTCATCACTGCTGAATCCCCCATTGTTTTTGCTGTGTTAGCAGCATAGCTGTCAACCGTCCCTTATTTGGCGGGATAGTCCCTTATCCCAGTGCTGTGTCCCGCTGCTGTCCCTTATTGATGATGTCCCTTAAATTTCCCGGGTTTCAAAGGAAGCAGCTCCTCTCCCTCCCTGCCTGCCGGCCAGGGAGGAGGGAGGCTCCAACTGTGTTGCTTGGCTGCGTTGCTCACCCAATAAGGAGTCTAAGAACAACTGGGGGTGGAGCTTGCATGCTTTGTGCCGATCAAATTGGCTGCATTGCCTGGGGACTCGCCTTTGCTCAGCGCTTCCCAGCGGAGAGGTGACGGTGGTTTTCCTTGCTGCATCCCCTTTGCTGGGTTGCTGCACTGTGGGAACCACCTCTTGAGGCTTCGTTTGGCTGCTGGCTGGGCTTTCTGCCTTTGGCTCGGAGGGGCTCAGAAGTTGAACATACCTGTGTTTGGAAAATCCCTTATTTTGGCTGCTGATCCCTTATTTTCGAGGCTGCTGGTCCCTTATTTTCAAATCTATAAGTTGACAGCTATGGTTAGCAGCACTGAAGTGACCTTCCTGGGGCACAGGCCTGGGCAATGTGGTGTATGGAGGTCCTGGGCTGCCCAGATGACAATCATATCATATAATATAATATCAGCCTCACTGATATGGCCCAAAGGAAAGCAGAGCAATACATTTGGCACCAGCTTGGCTGCAGGAGCTGTCAGAAGGAGGCGTACAAGACACCATCCAACCACCCCCAAGTATAAAATTAATTAAACCTGAATTGTCAGGCCATTGTCTGATAAATTCCTAGAAGGATTCTGTTAATAAATTCTGTAATACTATGTGAAAGTCTAGACTTAAATGTATTTCAAGTACATGGATAATGAACTCCTGTAGTCAATTTTTCCTTGCACAACGAATGATCTCTTCCACTCCTGTGCACGCCTTAAATCTGTTCTGGGCTTTCCACCAACCCTCCAGAGCATATTTGGGGTAGTGTAGGGCACATATGTGGGGCGGAGTGAGGAACCCCTTGCAATAGCACGAATCCTTGCATTAGCCAGAAATGTAGTTGGTTACTCCCAGAGTAATAATTTTGAGACCCTCCAAAATTCTAGTAATAAATTGCGTAGAAGAAGCGATGGCAAGATTTGAACTCTTCCTTCTTTCAAAACAGATGAATGTTACCATTGCGCCTTCTTTAACAAGGGCTATATATACACAGCTTTGCCCCAGCTACTCTGCATGCGTTACCTTCCATAATCTTTTCTAGCAAACAAGTTTTTTGTACTGTTAATTATATTCTTCTTATAAAATATATACAATTAATAAAAATTAACACGGCACCATTTTCAGGCATCCTATTCAGTTGCTTTTATTTAATTTCCTGAAAATATTGATGCCAACAGGCAAATGAACATGGGCTTCCTTTATAAAGACTAGTTTACTATCATTATGGAGTTTAATATTAATTATCCTCTATACTTCATTGGATTTACTGAAGTGCTTTGCTGGATGGTCTCCAACCACTAACAGGGAAATGAAATTAAACAGAAAGGTTTGGCTATATTTAAGAGTATTGTGTAAGTATTTTAGAGCCGACTTATAATTAAAAAGGTTGTAAACTTAACACAGAGAGTGCAAGTGTCGTGGTTCAACTGTGGCTCTTCAACTCACCATGTCACCGGGAATTGATCATATATCACAAGCAACTTAATCAAATAGAAGATCTTAATAAATGCAGGATGCCTTACAAATGTTTAGCAAAGATTTATAGATCCTAAAACAGTAATAAATGAGTGCAGTCATATCTATAATATTCTGTTTTATAGTCCGAGAAACAAATGCCCTGGCTTGGAGAAGAGGAAGTACTCATTAATTGCTTGAAAAATAGTTGAAGAGAGAACAAACAGGCGCACTGTCTTTCATCTGCCTCCATTTTACTTATATGCAAGGGAGAGCCTTTGGGATCACTGGGGTGGGGGCAGAGAGATGGAGGGAAGGTCAGAGCAAAGGCATCAGGAGAACCTCCTGCAGATACTTAATGTCAGGACCAGAAAAGGTCCAGACTTGGAGTTAGGGTGGCCATTTACACTTTTCCAAAGAGGAGGAAATACACTGTGTGAAAAGGCACTGATCTGCATAAAATTTGCATATACTAATTGATGTGCGTGCATTTATAAATATTTATCATCATGTAAATAGAAATAACATACACCAGAACTTCAGGAATGGAGTTGGGAAGGTGGAAAGCGAGCTTAGCATTTGCATGGGGTAAGGAGGGAAAAGGGGACACGGGTGGCGCTGTGGTCTAAACCACTGAGCCTCTTGGGCTTGCCGATCAGAAGGTCGGCAGTTTGAATCCCCACGACGGGGTGAGCTCCCGTTGTTCGGTCCCAGCTCCTGTCAACCTAGCAGTTCGAAAGCACGCCAGTGCAAGTAGATAAATAGGTACCACTCTGGCAGGAAGCTAAATGGTGTTTCCATGCACTGCTCTGGTTTTGGTGTTCTGTTGCGCCAGAAGCAGGTTAGTCATGCTGGCCACATGACCTGGAAAAACAGTCTGTGGACAAACGTCGGCTCCCTCGGTCAGTAAAGCGAGATGAGTGCTGCAACCCCAGAGTCGTCTGCGACTGGACTTAACTGTCAGGGGTCCTTTACCTTTACTTTTTAAGGAGGGGGAAAACTCTAGGAAGTTAATATGGGGGGAAATGGCAGTGGAGTTGGCCCATGGTGCAACCAGGGGCACAGCTCTAAGTTGGGTATTATTGGAACTACACAGGCAGAAGTACTAGATAGCATTGATTGGACATAGGTGAAACAATATCTTTCAGCTAACTTAGTCAAGTTAGTGCCTGTCAGGCCTCAATAGGGTGTGTTGGGGGGAGTTAAATTTTATTTATTATGATATTTGATTTGTTCAAATGATTCAAGCTAACTGTTTTCAATTCTGTTTTTCCTTCCTCTATAAAGCTCCCTATCCCATTGTAAATATGCTTGGATTGGCGGCAAGGTGGGGCGGGGGGAGGAATAATTTGCTCCCAGAGTCAATAACGTGGTTTACAACTTGACTCAGGTTTCTCAGAGATGGTTCGTGCCAGAGTAAGTTAATATATTTGGATCCTGGCCCCTGGTCATGCTTGTTCTATTGGCAGAAAAGTTACAACATAATTTAGGAGCCATTCAACTACATCCAAACCATATTTTTAAAAATGTCAAGCAGAACAACATTTTCAGTAGCTCCCAGGAATATCCTGTGGTAGAACATGAAAAAACAAGCATTTTCATTTGCAGATAAGGTTACAGTATGCCTATCTTCCAATGTACATGAACAGAGAACAAATTAGCACTTGCCAGTTGCGGCTGGCAGGCAAAAGTTCAAAGTTTATTAAGTTCAGGACAGACTGTTCATTTGGCTTAGGGATAAAAGCTGGAAAAATGGTTTCGTTTGGAAATCCAAACAGCGCAGCCTCAAATTCAACTTGGTTAGTTGGCCGGGGGTGGGGCATGTAGCTTGGAACATTGGCTGCACTAAACAAAAACATTTTTTTTAAATGCAGTGAAGGATTCTTGCCAATGAGCCATGAAGACAGTGAAATGGGGAGGGGAGGGAGAAGGGGAGAGGAGCCCCTCTAACATATGCAGATAAATTATGGGTGACGACAGATGTAAAATTAAAAGAGGGCTCATGGTGGGTTCTTCCCAGATTTGCAATTATGGAACTGACAGAAGAGCATGCCAGGGAAACGAATGATGCTTCCAGCTGCTAGCCGTGCCTCTTCCCACCCTCCTCCTCCTCTGACTGGAGAAATTTGACAAGTCACCCGGCATGCAAAGCCCCATCATGGAAAGTGGATGCACTGCTTCCATCTCAGGTAACCAGCTGTGGTGCACGTGGTTCTCCATCTGGAGAACTAGAGGGCCAAGGGATAAAGGGAGTTGGCGATTCAAAAGGTGGACTTGGTTCAACCTTTGATCCTCTGCTTTGCTCTTCTAGTTTCGTTGGGAAATCAAGATTGTAGTGTAACTGAAATATGCTTTTTTCTTCCAGTAGCACCTTAAAGACCAACTAAGTTAGTTCTTGGTATGAGCTTTCGTGTGCATGCACACGAAAGCTCATACCAAGAACTAACTTAGTTGGTCTTTAAGGTGCTACTGGAAGAAAAAAAATTTTTTTGTTTTGACTATGGCAGACCAACACGGCTACCTATCTGTAACTGAAATATGCTTTGTGAGTCTTCTTTTTATCTTATATCTGTCTCAGAGAACAGGTACCTGTAGCCATCCAGATGTTGTTGGACTACACCTCTCATAATCTCTGAGCATTGCTCATGTTGACAGTGGCTTATGGGAGCTGGAGTTCAACAAGATCTGGAGGATCACAGGTTCGGCATCCCTGTATAATAGAGAGATCTATACAATTGCAAGGAAGTCAAAATATGGTCAACTACTCCCTGGATGTTGTAACAGCAATGACAACTGCACATAGAAAAGAGGGAAGTTTAGGACAGAGTCTGCTTCCTGGTGATATGCTACCTTCCCATGAGCAGGTATATTGTGAATTGAGAAACATGAGATTCTCCTCCTGCCGTGTGAAATGATGCCATCCTATATACTGAATAGCATGTGGTTTAACTGCATATGAAGATTGACCCGGTGCATTTGTGAGAGGAAACAAAGCCTCTGGATTAAACAGCCGAGTTCTTTCCTAGACATATTTCTGAGATAGGCTGCCATTTTCCCCACTGATGTGTGAATATTCAGCAAAACGTGATATTATTAAAGACAATGGAGGGTATAATCAGACTGGGGTTGCAGCTCTGCTTGCTAAGAAATGCAATATGAGATGAGAAGACATATAGCATGAAAGAGAAGCTCAGCCTGGGCTATGATAAATTTTCAAAGGCATGTAGAATTGTGTGTGTCTTTTATATAGCCTTCTCTGTATTTAATACAGATTGCTTGAGGTTATAATTGTTCTTAGGCTATATGCTTGGTTTATTTTCTTGGTTTATTCACTCTGCAAAGTGCCAGAGACCTGAGGCAGTCTCCAGTGCCTTACCTCCAAGTCTCCTGCACCATGAAGTCTCCTGACTTGCAGACTGAAAGGTGTAACCCAAAGATCTAACCCCAAAGTGCCAAGCAAGGCATTCCAGCTGACTCACCACCCAGTCAAGTGACTCAAGTCACTGTCTCTGACTGGAAGTTGCCTCACAAATATGCCTTAGCCAGGATAAGTGAGAAATGAGTGGTATACTAGCACACTGCAAAGGGCTACAGAAATGTTGAATAACACCCACCATATTATTTGTCATTTTGTGTGTGTGTGTGTGTGTTTAGTTAACAACTGCATCTGTACAGTTCCTGAAATATAAATGCACATTACTTAGAAGAATAATCTCACCTTGTGTTTGAGCACAGCCAAAAAATAGGAAACGCATCACCAAATGAGGTAAAAGCGGGCACAGTCTTGCACAAAATCTGCAAACTAATTTATGCAATTTACATAATCTAGGCATTGAAGCAGCAGTTAACAGTAGCAAAATGAAGGCAGGTTTATTTCTACTATCTAAGTTACAAAAGTAAAATATCTAAGTTCAAAATGGTGTTTAACATGCATGGTGGGGAGCTTGGAAGCATGTCGAAGAAAACAGAGAGATGCCGAGGCAGGAAGGAAGTGATCTCACAAAGTTCTCTCTAGCAAATTTTACAGGAAAGCTCTGTGAGTTTCAGCCCCTCCATGCTCCTATTTGGCAAAATGTGAATTATTGGTTTGACTGCAGTAACATCCCATGTTGCTCACCTGGTTTTTCAATGCTGTCAGTAACCAAAGGGGCAGGGGGTTGGCACAGTATGGTTGCAACAATGGAAATAACAAATTGGCTTTGTGGCTGAACTTTCACCACATTGACCTCTCTGCCATGTCTCCCCTCCCTTATGTCACTTTTGGTTGCTGGCAGTGGCTGCCATGTTGGGAAGCTAGCTTAAACAACACTGCCCAAGGACTGTTACTGCTCTTATATCTGGGGAAATGCAGACAAATGAAGTTTGTAACTGCATGGGCCGTGGTCAATGGATTGTGTGGTTTGTTCCACATGGTAGTTAGAACCATGGGCTTTTGACATAGGAAACACCAATGTCCTTACTATCTAAAATTTGATGCAGGAAGAACAGAGGATGTAGCCCAATGGCTTTGCATGTAGAAGGTCCCAGGTTCATTCCCTGGAATATTCAGGTAGGACTGGGAGAGATGCCCTGCCAGAAATTCTAGGGAGCCAACACCAGTTGGTGCAGACAAGCAGGGCCGTCTTTACCCAGCAGTGCGGGGCACCCAGGCATGGAATTCTGGGGCACCACCAAATGTATACCTACTGTATACTGTTCCCTCTCGTTCCCTCTTGATTGGCGGCAGTGAAAAGCAATGGAGCTGCGTCGTTGTTACAGGTGAGCGATTTCTCTCTTAAAAAAAGGCCAACAACTTTGACTTCCCCCTTCCCCCCAAAAGCTGGGAAGATCTTTGCACCCTGGCAGCACATATGTTAAAGATGGACCTGCAGACAATACTGAACTGGATGGATCAAGGGTCGGATTCAAGGTTGCATTCAGATGCGAGGTTTGTTGTGTTGGTTTTACTGATTATAATGCTAGCACTTCTGTCCCGATTGCTAAAGTTCCTGCTACACTGAAGTACCTGATGTGGCTTTTTGATCAATATACACCACCATGTCTCCTAATTTTTAAACGGCGGGAAAGAACTGAATGGTGGGATACTTCACTAGGTTTCATCACATGGATGCTGCTAGTATGATCATGAAAACTGTGGGGAAATTATAACACAAAACTCCAGCAGTTTTCTGAGTTAAAGAGTATACAAACAGATTTTCTTTCTGGAAACGGTAAACATAAGGTTACCAGATTCCCCCCCCCCCAATGAATCCAGGGACACTTTTCAACTTCCTACTAAATAGATGGATTTTGTCAGGGGACTGATTTGTAAATCCGGGGACTGTCCCCGGAGACGGGGACATCTGGTAACCTTAGGTTAACAAGGAAATGAGCACTAACCATCTTCTAGATTCCAGGAGTGGCTTTTATGTCATGTGAAAGACCATCTAAAATATTATAATAAAAGGTAGGGAAACATCAGGAATGTGGAATAAAGTGCCACCTGAATGCATCCTCAGTATAAGGCAGCTTTCCATGTTCTTAGGAGGTAGAAAACAGAAGTGGAGGCAGGGGTAAAAAATCTGTGGCCATCTCAGTAACATTAGGGTCACCATATTTCAAAAAGTAAAAACCAGGACACCCCCAAAATTGAAAAACATGATTTTTGGATTGACTTGCCTAAGATCCAGGACAAAGTGCCGCCTTTCAGAAATTCCCCCTGGACGTCAATTCTGCCTGTGAA